>NW_021705835.1:8668-55782 GCF_003719475.1 Trypanosoma rangeli
CACCGCCGACGACTCACCGCGTCGTTCCGCCTCCAGCAGCCTCTGCCGTTGCGCGTTGAGCTCCGCGCGCCGCAGCGCACTCTGCACGCGTTGCTGCTCCCAGATTCGTGCCCGATGCACGTCCCGCTCCGCTCCGCGCAGTGCGTCCTCGGTGAGCGGCACGTCCGTGTAGAGGCCACCAAACGCCAATACGCGGCTCTCCGCGGCCTGCAGCAGCACCTCCCGAAGGTCCGCAGCGGCGTTGGTGCACATCGCCACGGCAACAACTCTGCCTGCGCCGCGCAGATGCAGTGCGGCGTGGTCACAGCCACGGAGTCAAAGGAACTAGGAAATAAAACAAGAGGAGGAAAAAAGTAACGTGCGGTAAAGGAGGCCACGAGCGACGCTGCAAAAAGAAAGCCGGTGCATCTGTCTCGCAAAGAAGCACAAGTGCATCTGTCTCGCAAAGAAGCACAATCACGCATAAACGCAGCAGCCGGAGAAAAACACTCGCCATACACCCTCTCAGCAGCAGCCGCAGCTCTCCTCTCCTCTTCGAGTCTGGCGCGACACAAAAAAAAAGAACAGAGGCTCCAAAGAGGGAAAACCCGAAAAAAAAAGCGGAGTACAACGACGATGACAAGGAGAAAAAAAAGCAACAAAGGCCAACAAAAAAGAAATCACAATAATAATAATACTGCGAAAAACACGCTGACGGTGGACAGAGTCCCCACCCCACCGCGCAATCGCATCACGCCTCCGGTGGCAGTGAGGCACGTGGCCGTGGCGGTAACTCGTGACGGCCACGCCTTGTCTTCTTACGATACGGGTCAGGCACCCTGCGCAGCCCACGCAGGTGGAACAGCCGCCGTGCCACGAAGCGGCGCCGCACCGACGCAAAATAAGTGACCAACGCGGCAGCCACCGCTACCACTCCGATGCCCACAAACAGCAGCGGCCCCCATCGCGCCCGCACAATGGGTGGCACACTTTCTGCGCCCCTCCAGACTACAAAATGCGCCACAACCGGCACAACCGCAACCTTCAGGGAGAAGCAAGCGGAAACAGAGAGCACGTCCAGGTGGTATAGGGCGTACAGATACATTAGACTAAAACTCAAATCCTCCATGGCCAGCAGACAGGTGTGCATCGCGTTGGCACGCCAAAACCCTGCAACAAGGCTGTCACCTGCGTCTGACGAGATTGAGTAGCCGCGAGACATGCCCATGATAAGCGTAACAAAAAAAAGTTTGATCCCCACCGCAACTGTGAGTCCCACCGTGCCACACAGGCCCCGCTGCAGTCCGTACGCCATGAGTAGGAAGGCGGTGGCGAAGAGAAGGCTGCCCCCACTCATGAGGAGGTTACCGTAGATTGTCTCCTTGAACGCCATCAGCCGCATTCCGTCAATATTGCACAGTACATTGCCGATAATGAGCAAAAACGATCCGCATGTCTCCACCAAAAACACTATCTGCGCCCGTGAGACGCGGTAGAGCAGAATCCACAGGCAATGCAACACGGTGGCCGTGAAGAACAGTGAGGAGCCAGACATCTCGTTTGTCAGCACCATTGCAGCGGTGGCGAGAGAGAAACAAGACGACGAGGCAAGCGTCACCCCGAGGCTCTTCACAAACACACTACGTGGCTCAGCAACGACCGTCATGAAGCCGCCCACACCGTCGCGCCGTGTGCTGCAGATCAACCACGCCACACTGTAGACGACGGAGAAGAACATACGGTAGGTGTACACCCAGTGCGCAATGGGGATGGTGTCCTGCGTGGTTGCCCCGCCCACGTTGGAAAACCACCTTAGGTGCACGTCGAAGGCGCTCTCCAACAAGAAGCCACACAACAGGGCGGCCCAGCTGGACCAATGCTGCCTAAAACGCAGCCCCAAGTACACCTCGTTGTCGATGCTGTACACCCAGACGTTGGTCACGATACGGCTCCCAAAGCGGATACGACGCGGCGGCAGTAGCGGTGACGACGACCCCACAGACGTAGGCGCGTTCCCATGCAGAGACGATTCCGCTGAGAAAATTCGAGAGAAATGCGAGCCGCTGCCGCGGTTGTTGGACTCTGAAAGAAACACGATGGGTGCCGCCTCCACCTCCGATTCCTCTCGCAGCTGCTGCTCCCTCTCCCAGCCTCCCGCAGCAGTGTCCTCCACGGCATATGACAGCAGCTGTGTCCTGCTTAACGCCTCCTTCGACAGGTGCCGTCGCAGCACGTCGAAGGCGGCATGCTCACTCCCTCCGCTTTTGCTTCCGCCACTGCTGGCCTCGTTATCACGCTCAGCGTGGGCACCAGTGCCATTGCCGCCGTCGCCACCACCGTCAGAACCGGTGCTGCCAGCGACGGCGCACTGTGACCACCGACAGGCTTCAGACGCGGTGTCGCCGCTGCTGCCACTGCTGCTCTGCAGTGCCCGGAGAAGATCCTCCACCCGCACATACATCTGCGCAGCGATCTGGTCCAGGTTCACTACACTACTAGTCCTACTACCTCGGCTACTGCCCTCATCGCTCCCCCGGCCATCCTCGGCGTACTCCTCCTTATCCTCGTGCATGCAGCCTCGCAAAAGGTCACCAGAACCCGGCGAATACGACAGCAAAAAGGGCAAGAAGGGCTCGGCTGCAGAGTCCCCCGCGGGGACGGACGCCTCCCGCGACGATAAGTCGTTTCGCATGCTAACAGACGTTCCGCCAGCCGGGCACTGTGCGTGAGCGATGATGTCAGAAGTAAAATGCAGGGAAGCCCTTCCCTCGTACTGCGCCGCAACAGCAAATTGGCGTCAAAAAAAACAGGCGAAGCACCTGAGGCAACGCGGAAATGTAAAGCAAAAGTCGAGTAACAATGACTAGGCAGACGCAAGCGGATGCCCACAGGCTCAACGAGAGAAAGAAAGGGAGGAGGGAAGAAAGGGGAGTGCACTCCCCTTTCTTCCCTCCCCTCCCCCCCCCCCAAAAAAAAAAGGAGCGGAGCGGAGTGGAGTGGAGAGAGGGCGAGAAAGAAAGCGACAAGCATTACACCGACACAAAAGTGCATCGCACGTGCCTAGAGATGAAATCAGTGAAGTAAAAGTAACAATAAATAAATGAATTCAATTCAAGGAAAAAAAAAAAGATGTATACTGTCAAACGAGAAACTCTCCGCTCGGGCACTTCACCTCCTCGAGTCGTGTGAAGAGATCCACCACCGCCATAGCTAGTGGCAATTACCAACATATTACCCCTACACTCCCCACCGCCTTATGGCCCGCGGCACAAGAGGCTCTTCAGCTCCGCCGGGGCCGACATGGCAGTGGCGCGGTCCATTTGGTGCGCCGGTGTGGCATCACGCATGCTGGGTAGTGCGTTACGCAGCGTGATGGCGGGTGTTGCCAGGCGAAACCGCGCCAAATCCCTGCAGCCCGCCCCGGCGACATCCTCGCCGATGTGGTTATTATTGTTACCACTACTTCCGGGCGTGTGGTGAACGTCATCGCGCTGGCGCTTCGGTTGGCTCCAACCCAACGGAGTCATTGCACGGGGAGCAGCCGCAGGGGACGAGAGCCAGCCACGCACCGCCGCGTTGGTTGGGCTCGGCACTACACTCGTCTGCAGAAAACTAGGCGGCACACGCGCCGTCATCCCCAGTCCGCTAACACCGTAGGCAACACCGCCGTTATCCCCGACCATCTGTGAATCCACCGGGCGCTGTGTCATCTGTTGTTGTTGTTGTTGTTGAGCGTAGAGTCGATCCTGCAGCCGCTTTATTTTGTTTAGGAGGCTTTCACGCTCTGTCTTCGCTGCACTGAGCTGGGAGGCCATGCTGCGGTTGCTTTGATTCAGCGTCGTCACAATCTCACGAAGACGCTGCAGTGTCTGATGCTCCTGCCGCCGCTGAAACTCGAGCGCCTGCGCGGCGACGGCCAGCACTCGCTGTGGATCCTGTGCCATGCGCTCCTGCAGCTCATTGGGCAGCGCCGCGCCCGCTTTGACAACTTTACACGGCTTGCGGCATCGTGGGCACTGCCCCGGTGGGTAGCGGGCGGTGCAGCGGGCGCACAGGAAGTGCTGGCAACTCGTGAAGAGGCTGTCTGCATCGCAGTCCGAGCAGCAAATGATGCAGCTTGGCCTAAATGGCATGGGCGCGGGCGTGGGCTGCAGAAAGCCGCCCTCACCCTTCCCTTCTCGCCCGCGCTAGACGCCCGCTCGTCGTTTTACCGCGTTGTGTGGCAACCACCTTTGGCTGTGCGCCGCTGCAGGGGCGTGTTCGTGCGGCACAGAAAAATAAAAAAAAATAAAAAAGATACGGTGGTGCACCAAAGAGGGCCAGAGAGAAGAAAAGAGAGCAAAAAAAAAAAAAAGCAAGCCCATGGCAGAAAAAATAATATCCTCAGCAACTTTACATCACAGCCCCCGCGGCCCGCAACGGAGGCGGTGCCTCACTCCTCATCCTTTGCCGCGCGGCTTTCCGCTACCTGCTGCTGCTGCTGCCGCTGCTGGTGCGCCGCAATGACGTCCTGAAAGTCCTGCAGACAGTCGCCAATCACGTGAAGCTGGTACAGTACATCCGACTCCCGCGCCTCAAACTTCCCGCGGCCAGAGTACGGTGCCGCCCAGGCGATGCAGCGGTCGTAGAGATTCTTACACGCCATTCGAACGTGACTCACCGTGCGGGAGGTTGCGACCCTCTGGTTGATGCACCGTTCAAGCTCGTCCTGCTTGATTTTAATGCTCTTCTGCAGTGTCTCGTACGTTGCCTGCAGTTCGTTGAGTTGATTCTGCAGCTCAACGCTCTCGTTGTTTTTTCTCTGCCGCTTCATGTTAAGGGAGTTCTTGTTACGCAGCAGTTCCTCCTCCAGCTGCGTCTTGCGCCGCTGCAGCACCTTCGTATTCTCCTGAAGCGTGTTCCAGCGATGAATGATGTCGCGGGGGCTTTGGTACTCGTCGCAGTCGTTGCGCTGCAGGACCTCCTCCAGGTACTGCTGGTACTTTGCGTAGAGGTCGTACTGCTTCCGCATCCCCTCCCGGCGGTTGTTCAGGGTGTTCAGCCGCCGTGTAAGCTCCGCGATCTGCTCTTCCCGCTCCTTTTTGATGCGTTCCTCCGTGACGGCCTTCCGCGACGCCCGGGTGCGTTTGATCTCGTTTTCCTGGATAAACTTGTAGTACCGCACGAGTTTGTCCTGGAGCCTGGCGCGATCCGCCGCGATGATCTCCTCCACCTCCCGCACCCGCGCCATGCGCACCATGTACAGCTCCCGCTTTGCGTCCAACTCCTTCTGCGCCTCCATCACCGCCCGCCGCAGCTGCGTCGCCGCCGTGATGCTCTCAAGTGTGCCCGACATCTAGCTTGTGATTTACGAGTGAGTATGTGAGGAAGTCGGCGTCTTTCTGTCCTCCTCCCCGCCCCCGCCTCTCTGTTGGCACAACTACCACCACTGCGACGCCTGCCGCCGGTGGCGAGGCGCCGAAGGGTGCGAGGAAAAAAAAAAGAAAAAGAAGCAGGAAAGATCCAGTAAGGCAGACGCCCGCATACATGCGGCGGTAGGTGCAGGGGTGTGTGAAGCTGCCTGGTTGGCACGCACAAGGCGAAGTACCGAGAGCTGCAGAGTAGTCCGGTGGGCGTGGTTGCCCCTCCTCCACGACGCCCCATTCACTTCCTTCAGCTCCTCCTCTTCGTCTGTTCTTTCATCCTCCTCGCACCCTTCACTGCAGTTCGTTGCGTCTCCGTTTCTCCGCCCTGCGCGCCGCATGCGCCTCTTCTGTTTCTCTCTCCTTCTCTCTTCGTCTCCTCCCTTCTGCTCCTTCCCGCCTATGCGTGGTATGATGGTGCAAACACCACTGACTGGTCCGACGCCTCCACCGCCGCCAACAATGAGCCCCGAGGAAAGCCGTCAAAAACCGCCAGGTGCGCCGCGTCGAGCTCTGCCACGCCCACCGGGATGATGGCGCAGGCGCCGCCGCGGCGGCCATAGTGGCACACGAGCAGATGGCCCGTTTCGAGTGCAATGTACAGGCGCCTGCCGCTGCACGCCATGCGCCGCACGCCGCCGCCGATCCCGCCGGCCACCCCCGTCGACACGAGGGCGATAACCTGGACGCCGACGAACGGGTTGACGTGCGCCACCGCGACCCCCTCTAGCCGCGCGCAGTGGAGAAAGAAGTGGTTTGGGCCAAGAGCCCGCGCCTTCGCCATCCGCAGCACCGGCGCCGCGGTGGGAACGACGGTCTCGACACAGCTGGGGAAGGCGATCATCACGACGGCGCACGCCCCGCAGACGAGCTTCACAGCAAACGTGTCGTCGTCGGCAAACAGGACGTCCTCCGTGGCCCCCTCCACCGACACGTTTGTTCTAAGAGACGAATTGGACGGCGGCAGGCGAATGTCGTGAAAGTGCAACGCGATGTGCTCCATGCTTCCGCACGCCAAGTAGCGCCCGTCGCGGCACGAAAAGCCGAGGCACGTCGTCGGCACATGCGGAGTGCAACGGTAGAACAAGCAGTGCGCCGTGCGGTCCACCGCCTCCGCCTCCGCCTCGCCCGCGCCTGCCGCGCCGTTTCTACTGCTGCCGCACCCGCCGTCGTAGATGGTGGCTGCAGGGGAGACGCCGAAGGAGAGGGACCACACCAGTGCCCCACCGTCGCAGCCCACCGCAAGCACGTCACGCGAGTGTGGCTTCCACGCGACGCAGCGCACGTTGCGCTGAAAGGCGTGGGTTAAAACGCACGTCTCTTTCCCCTCCGCGATGTCGTACACGACTACCCTCGAGCAGCCGGCACCCTCGTCAACGGCGGCCGCCAACACCATGCGGTCGGGGTGGAACGCCACGGCAGTGACGCACTCCGGGAAGTCGGCAGCGCTCAGCAGACGCGGGGCACATTCAGCTGAGGCGGGCACTGCAAACGGGAACAACAGGCGCAGCAGCGGCACTGCTGACACAAAAGGATACAGCAGCCACCGCACCGCCTTGCACACCTGTTGCCGCCTCCACAACGGCAGCGACAAGTGCGAGGACGATGCACGCTGGACGCCACGTCCAAGGACGTTTCTATTTGCGAGTGTCCACACCGGGTACACCGCGCCGCCCTGCGCCTCAAAAGAAGCACGGTGGCCGCTGCCGTACAACGACCCCGCAGACTCACCAAGCAGACGGTCCCCAACGACAAATGCGGCGGCGGCCCCAGAGGACAGTTCAAGCAGCGGCTGGTACATATACGGCTACAAAGTGGTGTGTGGGTTGCGATGCGGCTACTTGCACAAGAACGCGAAAGAAGCAGGGAAGGGGGGGAAATAAGGAAAAAACAATGAGCAGAAGGAAACACAAAACCCATGCACACGCACACACGTGGCCCGGGCAGGCGAGTGCACGGGCGCATTGCGGCGGAAGGGGTGCAGAAAGACGGCTGCCTCCCAGGCACCCGCGCACACAAAAAAGAAAAAAAACACGGAATTAGAAAAATAAGCGGAGGGAAAAGGAAGAAAGGAGAGACGTTGGAGTGTTTTGGCCGACAACGGACGCCCACGCTGCTGCCACTGTCTGGAAGGAGAGTCCCCACGCCTTTCCACGCCGGCACGCAATGCCCCCCTCATTTTTTATTTTTGCCACGTTGGCCACCGCCGCTTTTCTGCTGCCGTCCCTTCCCCGAGCCATTATTGGACGCCTCCAAGAGTTCCGCCACAAGCTCCAGCTGCTCCTTCTCAATCTCTGCCGGCCGTCTCTTTCCCCCCCGATGCCCGCCCGCTGAGGAAGGCGGTGGTGGCGGTGATGGCGGTGGTGCCGCTGCCGCGGCGTTCTGGTGGGGTGCAGTGGTCCCTGCCACAGCAGCCGCAGCTAAGTTCTGTTGGCGCACGAGCTGTCGGTTTGCCGCCACGTACAGGCCCGGATTTGGCCCCTTGAAAAACTTTTTCATGTGAAACGCGTCCTCCTCGTCGACGTAGTACCCCTTCTCCACGTTGGCGCAGCGGAAGCCAAGCGTGTCCTGGTACAAGTGCAGCCCCGCGTCGTTGGTCTTCCGAACGTGCAGGGAGCAGAAGTCGGCGTCGTACTCCTTTTGCATCTCTCGCATGGCAGCCAGCATCAGGCGTGACGCAATGCCGAGCCGGCGGTGGCTTCGCAGTACCGAGATACTTGTGATGTGGCCGTAGATGCTCTCCGGCCTCTCCTCCTCCATCTTTGCAAGCACATAGCCCACCACGTTGTGGTTGTAGTCCTCCTGTACGTACAGCAGCTGCGGGCAGGAAAGAATGTGGTAGAGGTAGTACCGCATGTTGTAGTTCTCCGGCAGGCACCGCAGGTTGCAGTGCTGCATCTGGTACATGTCCTCCATCGTCGCGCGGCGGAGCTGCATGCTTGGCGACAGGGTGGGTGCGGGTTCAGATCAATTGAATAACTCTGAGCAGCAGCGAGAGGATGCGGTGAGATACGCGACGGCACGTGGTGGGTGGGAGCACACACACACACACAAGGAGAGAGAGAGAGACCGCAACAGTCAGAACATTTAAAAGCAAGACAAAACAAAAAATGGGGGAACAAAAAAGAATTAAAACAAAACGAGTTCACAGGTAAAACAAAAAAAAGGGAGACAACGCAAGCAGTACGGTGCAGTGTACCTCACGCCCAGCATATATATATATATAGCATGAAAAGAAGAACGGGAGAGAAGTGTACAGTCGGACGCTGCACGCACACCTGTCCTACGTTACAGCTCCATGATCCTCCACGGGCCACCCTGGGCGATGGTGCAGAAGTAGCATTCGATGTACCTACACGTCGCGGCGGAGGCGCAGAACGGACTTTGCGCATCCCCTCTGCACGGCACCAACACCCGGCGCGCCACAATCACTAGCGATGCCTTCAGAAACTCTAGCGCCACACGACACGAGGCACCACTCACAAGTCCGCTCACTTGTAACCGCTGCAGCAGCTGCTCCTCCGTGATGCCAGGGGAATGGTGCACGAGGCCGTAAACGGCGAAGAGGAACGAGCGCCAGACAAATTCATGCAAAGAACCATCCACGTGGTGGAATATACTTGGAAATCGTGGCGATGGTGCTCCCTCTTGTGGCGTCACAATTGCAGCGCGTGCCATTGTCACCTGTTCGGCGGAGGGGGGCGGGTCGACGGGGATGTCGCGAAGCTCGAGGTGCCGTAACTGCTGCCACGGGCGAAGCAAACCGCGCGCGGGGTACGGCTCCGCGACGCGTCGCGTCGTTGCTGATGCTGACGCCCTTTCAGGAGTCACCGTAGGGTTAGCGGCAGGCATGCCGGGCGGAGGGGGCGTCTTACGTGCAGTGGCCGGGTGTGGTGGCCACACAAAGCGCGGCAGCCGCAGCACACCGAGCCCCTTCTGCTCCCGAATCTCTTCGGCGAGTGAGTCGAGATTCAAGCAGGGCTGTTCCACAAGGCGCGGAGCCCAGCGCAGCAGGTCCCACCCCTCCGTCTGCTCCGTCGGTGCGACCGGCGGTACGCACCACCGCTGGCAGTTTGACTGTGGGGTGAAGAGCAGTGAAACAGTGAGGTCCTGCACGAGGGTGGAGGCCGGGCTCTGACCGTGTGTCACGGTTGTCACCAGCGCCGCCGGCACAAAAGTAAGAATAGGCGACAATTCAATGCGCGGCAGCCGACCGGGACCACCCGAGCGGATGCGAAAGGACGGAAAAGTCAGCAGCCAGTCGATGCAGCGACGCTGTTCCTCCTCTGGAAACTGTGCGAGTAGAGCCTTCGCTGCGACGGCGTCATAGTGTGCCTCGTCACTCAGCAGGATCATCCGCAGGACATCCTGCAGCGCCTCCGACGGGGGCCCGTGGGGAGCGCTCCCGCGACACTTCTCCTCCGCGGCAGGAACACCGGTGGCATGCCGTTCTTCCTCCCCACATCCACCTCCCACCGCAGCTTCGGGGGCGGATGCAAAATTGGGTGACACCACTGACTGCACGACGGCCGCTCTCCCGCTCTGCCGGTCCCGCACCGCGCTTATGATGCTCTGCACCAGGGTCTGCATGCTGCCGTGCACGCGTGTGCTGTACGGATTGTAGCGCGAGAAATGCGCGGATTTGCTGTGGCGTCGCACAAGCACCTGAAGGTGTGCCAGGCCGCGGTCCGGCTCGTCGGACTGAAGAATTGTCTCGAGCGTCTCGGCCATTGTCGCCCCGTTCACCTCGACGCGGCGCCGCGGGTGGGGGGGGCGCTGAAGGTCATTGTGGCCTCGCTCGTACTCCTCGACCTGCATCGCGTCGTGGAGAGTGCGCTTCCGCGCGCGAAGGACGCCCTGACGCTGCAGGATGTGCTCCGCGAGGATTCCCGGGTCCATGCGCAGCAGCCGTGCAAGAGCAATCAGCTGCGCGTTCGACAAATTCGGCTCCGTCGCTGCGACAGCACGGATGAGCCCCACAGCGCGGTACGACTCGTGCGCTAGGCCCACCGCTGCCCACGAGTCGCTCCAAAACTTCAGCACCGCGCGACAGGTGTCTTGCGGTGTCATGCCGGCGTCGTCACAAAAAACGTGCTGGCGATGCTGCCCATCCAACGCGGTGGCAGCGAGAGCGATCGACACCTCCGCAAGCGGCACATCCAAGTAGGCCACGAGCGATGTCTCACTCACCACGAGGCCCTGTGACTGCAAACCAGCGAGGGAATGCAGCAGCGGCTGCACTCCAGAGCAGCGGCAGTGCTCCTGCAGCGAGGGGGGAAGCCGGCGGATGGGTGTCCCCCACGCACAGGCCTTCAGGGACGCCCCGCCAACGTACTCACCCACGTCCACGTCCGCCACGCCGACCGTAATACAAAAGGAGCTCAGGCTCATCTCCTGCAGCACCCGCTCAAGCGTCATTGGGGTGCTGGGCGCCTGCCCGAGGGTGCACCACACACGCCAAAGCTCTACATGCACTCGTGAAAGGCGGAACAGTCCAACCCGGCTGTAGCCGTTGCGCACCATCGTGACCTTGGCGACCAGGCGCGCGCTTCTTGCACAGGACTTCGCAATGGCGGCGGCGGCGGCAGAGTGCCCCATGCCACCCTCCGCCGGCTCTGGCAAGCGCTGCAGCAGCACTGTCGACTGCTGCCGCTTCTGCCCGCGGGCGGAAAGACTGTCAAGATACGACTGCATCAACGTCTCCCGCGCCTCTGCCGTCAACTCCACGCCGGCAATAGCAACGACGCCAATCCGTCTGCCCTTGGGGGACGTCATACCCGTCGTCGCCACCAGGCCCTGGCCGCGCAGGTACGGAATGACGCGACCCAGCGTGCGGCGGTCGACGATGCGCGAGATATCCGGCAGCACTAGCGCCTGAGCGGGGGCCGCACACAGTGCCTCCATGACTCTATTAACGGCCCAACTCGAGACCCCCTTCGCCAGCTTCGCCTCCTCCCCCTCCAAAGAAGCCACGCTGCCGCCGCTACCAGCACGGGCGTCCCCCCACCCCTTCGGTCGCAAAAGACGCGTGAAGGCTTTGCTGTGGCGGCTCAGCACGTTGGTGCTTTCAATGGTGCCCCAGCGTTCCTCAAACTGCCGGGTAAAGCGGTGCAGTTCGTTCTCGGTGGCCCGCATGTCGTACAGCGTGACGCGCGGCAGCACTGACTCCACCGCCAGCGGCCGCCGCTCTGCCTCTTTCGCCACCTGCAGCGCCAGCGGGCACGAGGGGTCGACGCAGAAAGGCACGTCGCCGCCGCCCTCCTCTTCGTTGCTTTCATCCCTGTCGTCGTCGTCGTCGTCGTCGTCGTCTCCATCGTCGTCGTTGGCATTCGATGCCTCACTCAAGTCTTCGTCGTCACCATCGTCACTATCGTTGTCAGATGCTACCGGACCCCTGTCGACGGCCACGACCCGCACCTGATGCCGCCTGTGCTTGACGAGAACAGACGCCACGACGATGCACAGGCCCACGGACACCAGCATGCGTCGCATTGCAAAACGCATCTTTCGCCCGTCCACTGCCGGCACCTCGTGGCCGTGGGCCGAAAATATGGCGTGAACGGCGTCCTCAAAGACCAGCCGCCGCTCCGGCGAGGCCACGACAATCTGTCGTGCCACCATGGGATCGATGGCGACACGTGGCGGCCGAAGTTCCGCACGACGCCGCTCTAAATATGCCTCCAGGGGCCGAAGACGCCGCTTCGGCTGATCGCGCCGCGGCGGGGTGGCAAAGTGCGGCAAAAGATACGGCACCAGCGGGAATTCTTCTGCCCCGCAGACGTACAGTACGCGCAGCCACTGCTCTCGCAGCAGCCGCCGGATACCAACCCCCAGGCCTGTCACAGCCGGGCGTCTGTCCTTCTGTTTACTGGCCGCGGTATTCTGAATGCGGCGGATCCCTGTCACAAGGTTGTCGCAGGCATAGTTCACAGCGGCGCGGACGTTCTTGAAGCGAAGCGACACACCCAACGTCCTTTCCTGTAAGGCCAGGCTGGGGCAAAAGGTGCACTGGTCGTACGCCACCGTGCCACTCGTCAGCTCGGACGGCGCCACCGTTTTACCGCCGCGGTTGACACTTACCTCGCCACTCACGCCCAGCAGGAGATCCAGCACCATCTGCCGCAGTGTGGCATGGTCCGCGAGACCGTAGTAAGGCAGCACGTCGGTGGAGACGAAGGAGAGAAGCTCCGCCCCGCTGCAGCCATACTGCTCGCTGTGGGAGCCAATGAACTCGAGCACGCACTCGAGGATTTCCCCAAACATGGAGGGACTAACAAACAACGTTTGTTACTGTTGCTGTCGTTTTGCGTATCGTTCCTCCTTCGTCGCGACCTACCCTCCCCTTTAAGAAAGGGGTCAAAAACTACCGCGCGCCGCACTGCTTCCTTGGGTGACGGTGACGGTGACGGTGACGGTGAGCATAAAATTAGTGGTGGCGCGCACACACACACCCCAGCAGTACCACCAAAAAAGAAAAAGAAAAAAAGACACCACCGCGTAAAAGCAGCCGCGTGCAGAAGAGCATAGGGCAATGCAATATGCGCAAAGCGGACGCATTCGGTGGCAGTGCCGCCGACCCCCTGTCCTTGTGTTTATGTGTGCGTGTGCATCTATATCCGTTCCAAGCCGGAGAGTCGTCTCTGTTGCCGCACTTCATTATCATTGCATATGTATTTTCCCTTCTCACGTCTCTGCTTGTTTCTGTTTGCTTGCGTGTTTAAAGGGAAACGTCTTCCCGCACTCCACTGGCCTTTTTCCCCACTGTAGGGGCAAGGCGCGTGGATTTAACGAAACAAAAACAAAAAAAAACATCTGATGGAATTGTAACAGCGGATGCTGAAGCAGCGAAACGAAGCTGAAGCGCAGCCGCAGCCGCTTCACGCGCTTCTAGTAGAGCCCGCCTCCACCCCATCGGTATCGCTGTCATCGTTATCGTCAAAGGCAGAAGCGGATGCGGACAGGGAATCACTGCTGCTGTTACTGCCGCTGCCTGTCGTTGCCGTCACGTCTCCCCCCTCTTCGTCCTCCTCCGCGGCCATCCGCCGCTGCCGCCGCCGTCCCGGCTGCTCTTCGTCTTCTTCCGTCGCGCCTGCTGGGGGAGTGCCTCGCGAGCTCCGCGCCCGCGGCAGCTGTGTGCTGCCCCTACTACCGCGGGTGGCCCCCCTACCGTCGGTCTCCACCTCCATCTCAGCCGCCTGCACCACCCCCGCGAGGGCACCGCATAATTCCTCGACGGAGCAACGCTGGCTGTTGGCAGAGGCCGCGTCCGTCGGCGGACCCTCCCACAGCGGTGCCTCACTCCGCAGCAACGCCGTGAGGTTCTGCCGAAACGCCACAGAGGCGGCGCTCTGCGGTTCACGGCGGGCGAGTGTTGTCAGGTGGTAGGTGTTGCCGCTGCGACGCCGCATTGACAACCGCCGCAGCTTCGCCCCATACAAGCCGTACTCGTCGCAAAGGAAGGTGCGCAGGTGCGAGATACAGAGAATGCCAAAACACTGCCACAGCTCAACGGCGGTGTCCTGCCTCGCCGTGTCATCACGACCGCCAGTGCCGCTTCTCCGCCTCACCGGATGCGTGGGGCGCCGCCGTGACTGCAGGAGAGACAGCTGCGCCTCCGCAAAGTCAAGGCAGCTCTGCCCCACCAGGTCCACCGCCGCGCGGCAGTTGTCCAGCACGTGCAGTACATCGCTTTCGTTGGTGTAGGGGAGGTAGGCCACAACCATTGTCAGGTGACCCAAGAAGGGAAACGGGGTTCGCGCCGACTCCCCGCCAGCCCTGCGGTGTTCCCGCAGCCACTGCGCCGCTCGCGCTTCTTGATAAAAGTACCGCAGAAGCGAGGAAAGAAACGCCTCCCGGTGACGCTTACGCAGTGAAGTGAAGAGATGGGCGTGCACGCACTCACCTGCCTGCAGGGAAGTGTCTGCGAGGACGGCGCTCTGCAGTACGTCAACGCCACAGGCGTCGTGAAGGTCAAACGCCCTAATGACGCCTGTGGCGGCATTGGCAGCAACGACGTCAGCGTACCGCTCACTTTGCGACGCCATACACTCCACAGCAACGTGCCGCAGTGCCTCGTTTTGCGGATCTGCAGCAAGAACAATCAGGGCACTTGCGTACCGCGACGGCGGTAGTAGTCCCCCCTCCGCGCATAGCTGCAGGACCTCAAAGGCCAGCTGACGCACCCCCACGGCGCTGACCTCGCACAGTTGCAGAATCTGCAAATGAAACTGCTGCATCACCCACGTCGCCATGCCACTGTTCTGCTCCTCCACGCACGGAGCAGCCTCAACATGCAGCCCATCATGTCTCCCTCGCTTTCGCGCAGTCGGGGACGACGACGAAGACGCGGCAGACGGCAGCGGCACAGGAGCGTTTGTGGCTGCCGCACGGTCAACTCGGGCGTCCTCGTCCTTCAAAAAGTCACGAATGAGGACAAGGCCCTGGGACTGCAGGGAGAGGTCGCCGGCGGGGTCGAGGGCACGCCGCAGATAGGGCTCGCAGCGACGGAAAAATATTGTCGGCTGCAGCATGCAGAGAGAGGCAAACACACGCAAGGCAATGACGGTTGTTCGCTCCTGCGCCTCTGCGGGGCACTCCTGCAGCACCCGCTCCACCGCCGCGTACACGTTCGCGCAGATGCCGCCCCCGAGTGCCAGTTGATTCGAAACGCCCGACCCACCCACCGCCGTCTCCTCGGTCAGCTCCTGGTGGTGCTGCTTCCACGCGGGATATAAGCGCAGAAATTCCGAGAGAAGAAAAAGAAAACGCAGCGTGTAGGCCACACTCTGCAGATCTGTGCGAAGCGACGGAATGAACGACATGGTGCGCACGTAGTATGTATTCATGAGAGAGTAGCAGAGGAGCAGGTACTTTGTGTTCGTGTAGCCCGCAAGGCCGTCTCCGCCACACGTGATGGTGGCCGCTAGAACGCCGCTGGCGGATACGAGAATCTGCTGCTGATGCGGCCCAACATACCTTGACAGCACGGTAGTGAGGACCCGTGCGAGTGGGTCCAGTGCAAGCGGTGGTGCGCGCGGCGCTAGCAACACCGTCCGCAGGATGCGGCACACATGTAGCAGCGTGACCCCCACCGCCTCCCTCTCTGCTACCTGCGACGACGATGACGGTTGTGATGGTGGTGGCGGCGGCGTGATTGACCGCGCGAGGGTCTGCGCGAGGACCTCCAACAGGGGTTCGACCCACTCACCGCATGCGAGGGCCAGGGCGTGGACGGCGGTGAGCGCGGCTGCCGCCTCTGGCGCGGGCATCAGTCGCTGGTGCTCCGCCCACAGCACCTTCGCGACGCCGATCATGACACCGCGCAGCTCCAGCGCGTCCGCCTGCGCGCTTTTTGCTGTGCGCCTCGACGTCCCCCGCCCCTCTGCCAGACGGCACATCCCGCGCAGGAGGGCGACAAGATGCAGCGACTCCGACGCCTCGTACGGGTACGTCATGTTCGTCACGGTAAGGCGTATCAGCTCCCTTGCTACGCGAGCCCGTACGGGGTGGCTGGCGACGTCGGTAACCTCCTGCCCCACCCACCGTCGTAGGAAGAGCCGCATCACGCATGTTTGATGTCGAGTCTCCTTTCCTGGCCCAACAAACGCAAGCAGCTTCGACTCCGTAAACGTCAGCAGGTTTTCGCCCGCCGCCAAGGTATCCAGCAGATGTCGTAGCGACGCGTCTGTAAGAAGGGTGTCAAGCGCCGCAATGGCGCGCGTAACGACGGCCACGCTGCGGTCGTTCAGAAGGTGAAGAAGGCAGCTGACGACCTCCGCGGCGGTCTCCTCCACACGGGCAACGGCATCACTCCTCCCGCAAGTCTCAGAGAACAACGTGAGAAACAGCGGGACTATGGCCTCCCGCACGCGCGCGCTATCATCGCGAACGCAGCGTCGAGCGATGGGCCAAACCTTCGCAAGCAGCGGTGGGTGCATTGCGGCGAGCTTCCCCATGTACTGGATGGCCTTCTTGCGTGCCAGCTCGAGCCCCGCGGAGTGCTGC
Source organism: Trypanosoma rangeli (assembly GCF_003719475.1). NCBI lineage: Eukaryota > Euglenozoa > Kinetoplastea > Trypanosomatida > Trypanosomatidae > Trypanosoma > Trypanosoma rangeli. The sequence goes on from NW_021705835.1 coordinate 25,054, forward strand.
TCCTCCCGCAGCTGAACCACAGACAGCAGCCACGACAGCAGCCGCTCATTCGCCATGGCGCTCAACAAGGACTTGTCGCAGGAGGCACACAACTGCGCGCTGCACGCATGCAAAATGCTCCATTCGACGGCAACGCCGCCATCTTGCACCTGCGTGGCGTGCACCAGTGCCTCCACCACGGCGTCTGGGAAACGATCCGCGTCCTGGATGGCCCATGTGTAGACGTGCGCCGCGCGCAGGTGCAAGACAGTGGCCGCAATATCAGGTGCGGGATCCGCAACCTGGTGCGAGAGAACCATGTAGAGCAGTGCCTGCCGCATTTCATCGTGGGAAAGCGGCACCTCTGTATCTATCGCCGCCTCGTCCGGGTGCGTGAGCTGCCGCCACTGTCGCAGCTGAGCGTCCGTCAGCTCACACGCCTCTGGAAAGACGGACTGCAGCACCGTCTGCTGCGTGGGGCCGAAAAGGACACAGGATACCCGAAAAATGGCGTCCAGAAAGAGCGTCCGCAGCCCTTCCGCTTCGGAGGCGGACAAGCAGTGATGTGCAAAGGATACAAGGAAAGCGCGCAGCAGCATGTCCGCCGCAGGGTACTCCGGCAGCCCCACCATGTTCGCCAAGTCCTCGCAGAACTGCAGGACAACGGCGCCGCACATCTCCCGTTCTCGCTTGTCGTCGCGTTCCTCAAGCAGAAAGTGCTGAAAAAACATGTTTGACCACACGCGGCATTGCTGCTGCAGGCGTTCCGCGGCACCTCGTGTGACGGCGCCGTTGCCGACGGGCGTCGACTGCGCCGCGGCCACCACCGCCGGTGTGAGTGCCGTTACTTTCACCCCCGACGGAAGCAGGTACAGGCGCACCAAGAGATTTTCGCCCTGCGGTAGACGGAGAAAGAAGCGCTGCCAGGTTGCCTCGCGCTGGCACTCTAGCCGGTTCCATAGGGCGCTGTAGAGGTGCAACGCGTGGCTCAACACGTACGCGGCGTAGTTGACTACCTCCTGCCGTCCGTAGGTGCTGGTAACGACAAAGAGGCACTGAAAACAAAGATCCTCCAAACGCAGCAGATCCCCATGAGCGCAGAGGCGAAGCCGGGTGTCAACGAGCATCAGGGCAAAGCAGCGCAGCATCGTTCGTAGGCACTCAAGCTCCGTCCCGGCACCGGCGTCGTCCGGCACGTGCCCTGATTGCCGCCTTCGGATGCGGCGGAGGAGGGCGGCAAGGATAGTGATAAGGCGGTCCACCGCGTCCTCGGCGAGCACCGATGGATCAAACGTGGGGTGGGCAATGCATGCACAACAGGTCACGGCCCGCTCCATCGCAGCCGCGGGAAGCGCAAAGTCCGCCGAAGACGTCGCTGTAGCCCCCGGCAGTGTTAACAGCGACGACACAAACGCTGTGAGACGATCCGCAGGGACGTCTTTAAAGGGCTGCGGGGCATCCGATAACAAGCCCAGCAGCGACGCCAGCGCGCGGGGACCCTGCACCCCCGCGTCAATGATATCCGAAAGGGTGGAGGGGCCGTACGACTCTGGTGTAGGCCCGGCATTGGCGAACTCGGCATCGTGCAGGTGACCTGGAGCGATAGAGCTGAAATTCGGCTCGCGCTTTGGCACCTTCACGGTTCGCCTTGCCTCCTCATTTTCCTTTTCACCACAGTCATCGAGAGCGGAACGCGGGCGCAGCGTCATGTGACATTCCGCATTGTGTACCCACCGCGCCTGCTTCGAAGGTGCCTCAGCGTTGCGCATCTCACTGATTCCGTGAAGTCGATCTATCTCTATCCGCAGCAGCTCCTCATGGATGCGCCGCGCTAGCGGGGAAAGGTGTGATGCATTTTGCGGCGTGCTGCCGTCTCCACCACCCTCTTCTTCTTCCCCCTCCTCTGCGGCAGTGCGGCGCAGTGCCATGTAGCTGCTGGACGCCATAAGAGTACGGGCGGACTCCATGACAGTCCCTTTTACTGCGTGGTCCAACGCGTGCGATGTGCCACGCGCCACTCCGCCGCTGCGCTCTGGGGGTGCCGATGTCGCCAGCAGCTGCGGCATCGGAAACGCCGACAGCACCTCCAAGAGTGGGTCGACGGTAGCCGAAACATCCGGCGGAAGCGGTACGGCGGCGTCGTGCGTAGAAAGCATAACGTGAGAGTACCCCACACCTTTTGTTTTTGCGTTTTCGGAAAAAATGCGTGTTGACGAAAGAAAACCAAAACAAAAAACGACAAAGAGAAGAAGGCCCCCGAGAAGGTTTACTACACAAATGCACCCACCCACGGAGGCTGCTGTGCCGACGCGGCCAAGAGGAGGGTGTCTCACAAAAATTTTTATACAGGTACGTACACCGGCAGCAGTGAGGGCCATTGAAATCAAAAGACCCCCCCCCCCCAAAAAAAAAGGAAACAACACACACAGACAACAACAAAGAGAGAAGTTACGAATCCTCGGCAATCTCGGCTGGGGCAGGAATGAAAGATGGAAGCACGGCTCTACACGCGGCGCGTACCTCCTCGCCCAGGGACGGTTCAAGCACACACGTATCCTGCAAAAACTTCCTAGCGGCGGCCTGGACCTTTTCGTCGGTACGTGTAGGAATGCGTGGCAGGGCCCCGCGCTGGTGCCAAGTGACGATGACGGGAAGCACTTCCTCTACGACGCGCCGCGAGAGGAAGTCGGTGGCCAGCGCAACGAGTGCCTGTAGCCCCTCCATCGCCGCCATCACCGCCGGGGTAGGCAGCACGGCTTCAAGCGCCCGGCGCTCCTGCGCCGATAGCCGCCTCGCTTCGCTTGCGGCGGTGAAGCCGGCCACGGGCTCCGCAAGAATCGCCAAGAAAGAGAGATACACCTGGTACACCGTGCGCAGGTGACTGCGCGGAAGCACGCCCGCGGCGTTTGGGTCCCACTCAAACACGGATGGTGGCTGCCCACCCTCGCCGCCGTCCTCCGCATTCCGCACCCACGTCTCCGCAGCGGGGGTAGTCAGAAACACGGTGAGGCCGCGTGTGAGGGCACGAATTGCGAGAGGCGCGACCACGTCATTCCGCGTGCAGTATGCCAGCAACATCTGCACCGCCTCGAGAACTGTGAGCTGAAGAATTTGAACGCGCGGCTCTGCCGCGGTGGTGAGGCAGTCCTGCTCCTCGTCGATCCCGAGTTGCGGGACGGACCGGTTGAGTGCCGCAGCCACGCTGAAGCATTCCGCGAGCAGCGCGACGGAGGCCAGCGCCCCGGCGGTGTCTTCCTCAACTGTCGCGCGTCGGCAGCCGTCGGCTGCAACCTTCACGGCGGTGGCGACAAAATCGGAGACCTTGGGCACGGCGGAGGCTACAGACACAACTGAGGTGGGGCCGTCTGCACACGGAACGTCCACCCACTGCCGCGCTGTGGCGCTCCTCACCCCCTCCTTGCGGGAAACTGACAGGAGTTTGCTCTGCAGAAAACCAACGCCGCCGCGGAGGACATTAGCCGCGGCGGCGCGAAAGTCCTCCTCTGTGACAGCGCGCGCGGCCTCGTCAACGATGTGGGCGCTCTGGTCCAGAAAGAAGGCAAGGGTGTCTGGATACAACCCCGCCTCCCCGAGAGCCTGCATGACGCGCATGGCGGCATCGTGCACCACTGCCGGGCCAGTCGCCTTTTCCAGCACAAGATACAGCAGCAGCAGGTTCAGCCGCCGCACGGCACGCCGCCGCCTCGCCTTATGCGTCACGGGCTCGTCACGCAACACCCCCGCGGTGAGCTCCAGAAAGCGCAGAATCGTCGCCGCAACCGTCTGCCGATGATGCAGCTGCTGGTACGAGCAGAGCTGCTCATCCTCCGTGATGTTCCAAAGGTGCGGCTGGGCAACAACGCTCCAGAGCCGCTCAAACATGCCGGAGAGGACAAACTCTTCCGCCGGTCTGCCTCGTTCCTCCCCCGTCACCCCCGCCGGGGTCCTAAACTGCCACAGCACAAGACGCGTGAGGACGTACACGGTTGGCGGGTGCAGCATGTAGAGATCCCAGTCCGTCAACGTTGCCTCACATTCACCCATGAAAGCCTCCAATACCGGCGTCGCGAAGACGGCGCCCCCTGCAGGATCTGCTGCGTTGGCTGCAGCCGTCGTTAATGCGTACGCGACGGTCTCGAGGAACGCATCCACGACTCCACACGCGTGACTGCGTGCGGTGCCCGCATTGTACAAGTCCTCCACGCTCATATCAGTCCCTGCCACCCGCACACAGCGCTGCAAGACGGGCAACAGCAGGTGCTCATTATGTTCCCCCGCGAGCAACGCCGTTGCACGTGTGGCCCTGCAACGTAACAGTGCCGAAGCAAAGTGCAGCAGCTCCACCCCGCGCATCTGCCGCAACTGTGACTGCAGCACCCCCACCACCACGGGTTCCTCAAAGAAGACGCTCGGTATTTGCGCAACGGGCTCCGCAACACCACCGCTAAAAAGAAAATGCACGTTTGAGAGCACAAACCAAGCGACGACAACCTCCCGCATCAGTGGTGCCGCAAGAAATGTGCGGAGTGACGGAAGCAGCAGCAGCTCTGTAGTAAGCCGCAGCAACGCCTGTGTGAGTGGAGGTCGCCAGTGCCCCACGCGCTAGCCCGCGTGGATCCAACACCCGCGTCATACTGCGCCCCAAGTGTTCCACGGTCCCCTGCATCCACGTCTTGTCCTCCCCTTGTAGCACCAGCGAGGAGGTCAGCGAGACCCGCAGCAATTCTACTGCCCCTGTACGCACGGCAACTGCGTCGGTACCGTGGTGCGCACGATCGATGTACCTCACACACGCCGAAACAATTCCAGGAAGACAGAGCCGCGTATTCCCACAGCCGATGGCCGTCACCACGGCGACACACGCGCGGAGACTCTCTACCTGTAGCTGCTGAAACCAAAGCTGCCTGGGGCCTGACAAGGCCCCCAGGAGCTCATGGATAAAGAACGCGGCCTCCGTGTGATACGACGCGCTCTGGAAAAACATGCTGTGGCGCCGCAAACCCACACCGTGCAACGCCCCTACGGCCCGAACAGCCAACAACTTATCGTCCTCGGTGGAGGCCAGCGAGCTGGCCGCGAGCCTCGACGGACTAGACAGTGCCTCCGCACCGCGGAAAAGGCGCACAAACTCCTGCTGGAGGAGCAGTGTGAGCTCCTGCACATTCTCAAGCTGATCTGCCTTTTCTGCAAGGTGGCACAAGACACTGGCTGCCGTGAGGCTCATCCGCACACTCCGGTAGATGCTTACTGCCCCGACCCCCCTCCCACGCTCGCGTGCTCAGACTCTTTAGACAGAAAGTCACACACACACACACCGACACCAACAGTCAGACAGACACAAGTACCTTACTCCTTGTCACGTGGTGGTCGTGGAAAAGTTGAGAAAAAGAGAAAAAAATGAGCAAATACATAACATAGATACACATCGAAACACAGTGAGTACGGCAGAATAAAGCCCTGCAGTTTGAGAAGGCAGGAAATACAAAGAGGAGGTTCCCAAGGAAAAAAACAACAACAATAATAAGACACCCCCTTCCTTTCTCATTTCCACCCGCTTATATGTCTGCCGTCAGCAGTCACACAATTTTGCTCCGGCCCTTAAAACAAATCGTCATAGTCGTCCACGGCATGCCCAAAGAATTTCGGCGTCTCATCGTACATGGCACTAAAGTAATGGACATAGTGATGCTCAATTTTTCGTCAAGCAAAGGTGTACTTACATGTTATAACGCCGTTGGCCAGAGTGCACTCCTCTATAAAGGCAAACCGGTGCACGTGCGCCCGCGCTGGCAGCCCCTGCGAGACGCGACGCAACTCTGCCCGAATACAATCTGCCTTCTCGCGCTCGCTCACAATGAGCACGCCGTCACGGCGTTCCACCTTGCGCAGGTGTGATGGGATGGCCTTGGCGTTCGTGACCACCAACGCGGTGGGGTAGGGACGATTTTCCCTGTGCAGAAAAACTTGCCGAATAAACGGGCTCTTGATGAATGTCCCCTCCACCTCCAACGGATCTACCACGGCGCCACTCGCAAGCATGATGAGCACGTCCTTGCTTCCTTTGAGTGTTATCCACCCACCCGCAACGGAGCCGTAGTCGCTGGTGCGCACAAACGTCCTGCCGCCGCAGGCCACGAGGGAGTTATTCACCTGCTCGGGGTCGATGTGGACGTCAAAGTACCCCTGCATGGCGTGCGGGGCCTCCACGAGCACCTCGCCGATGTCCCCAGGCGCGACAATCTCGTTTTTTTTTCGTTCACAACACGAATCTCAACCGCCGGAAGCGCCTTCAGACGGAGCGGCACGTCAATGTCAGTGGCGATGAGGCCCCCTGCCTCCAATGCGCCGTAGGTGCCCACGGTAAATACGTCTAGGTCCGCCAGCAACTCCATCTGATCCCACGTCAGCTGGCTACCAACGATAAAAGCAATACGCAGCTCATTTCCAAACTGTTCCTTAAACTTTCCAAGCAACACATGTGATGCGGTTCGTAGTGTGTGGCCTGGCTTCTTCAGCATGAGTCGATTCTCCGTGATGCGGCCCAGCGTAAACCGCGCCATATCCTTCGTTATACCTCCACGATTCATGATTTTGCCCACCATATTGGTGTAGGCCCTCTGAAACGGCAGAGCAACCGAAGTAATGACACTCGGTTGCACCAACGCAAGATCTTGAAACCCCTCCAGTTACTCAGGCGGAATGCAAATGCAGGCTCCTTTACAGATTGACTGATAGAGCTCAACTGTAAGTGTCCCAGCAATACACCAGGAACACAACGACATAAATAAGTCCGTATGTGTCAGAGAGTCACCGACGTGGGCGTAAATGGAGCCAATATTTGCCATCATATTTTGGTGTGAGAGCATCACACCCTTTGGAGGCCCGGTGGTGCCTGCGGTTAACATAGTCATGGCAGTATCCTCCGAGGTGATGTCTTTGCGTGGAACGATATTCTCTGGTACATCCGCAGCTATGTTGATTACAACAGCGTAGATGCTCTCACCCAGCTGGTCCTCAAAGCAAATCACATGTTGCAGCTGCCCCACCTCGCCAATCCACCCCTTCATGGCGGCGTAGGAGGAGGCGGACTCAACGAATAACACCTTGGCCTGCGTGCTCTTTAGCACGAGTTGCGCCCCCATGGGAGTCACATTGGTTGGCAGAACCACCAAGTTGACGCCAAGCTGTAGTGTGGCAAAGTGCACAGCCACCCATTCATAGCGGTTCTCACTGATAACGGCAACTCGCGAACGTTTGTCAACCTCATCTTGTGCAACAACGTCCTCATGGCAGCCATCTCCGCCCCAACAGACTCATATTTGGCCCACACGTACCTCAGCTGGCCACGCGTCCACATCTTCGTTCCAAGAAAACGCCGCGTTGGCCACGTCTTCACGGTTTGGCTCCACAATTCAACAAGCGCGTTTTGTGGCTTAATCACAAGCCCCAGTCACATGTCATTGTTTATCGACCCCCCAGCAGCTACATTTGATTCACCGTAGTAGGTGCCAGCCACATTGGTGCCAAAACGGTACGATATTTGCAGGGCGAACCCGCCTCCTATGCGGTTGCTCCTAGTAACGCGGTCAGTCAAGGTCAAGATGCATGAGTAGAGTCGCATTGTATTGTCTCTGTTTTCCCCTTCACCTCCGCTTCTTTTTTTCGTGTTTATTTTTTTGAAGGATTTGCTTGTTCCTGTTCTCTTTTTTGCGCAGTCTCTATAACCTAGCAACCGTGGCAACAGCAGCCGATGCCGCTAGAGGCTGCGTCTAGGCACAAAGCATGCAAGGGACAAAAGCAGCAGCAAAAGCAGCTTTGACAAACGAGAGGCCAAGAGAAATGCCACTGGTGAAGCACAGAGGCACGCACTTGACAGATATCACTGCTCCTTTAAACGCGGCACCTGCATTCATCTCCGCGTGCTGCAAAACGTACATGGCGAACAGAACCAGGCAGCTAATACAATAAGCATTTAAAAAATACTGTTTCTTGACATATGAGAGTTAAAGGCAGTACGGTAAAACATGTGCGGAGTTTCCCTCCTAACTTTTTGATTCTTGTTTTTTTCTTCTTCTTCTTCTTCTTCTCTCGCTCCTTCCAGTCGTAGTAGTTCAGGGGTATTGGCAGGGCAGCGCCCTTCCCTTGTCTGTTCCTGTTGGCGCTTCGTCGTCGTTCCCTTTGAGGGATGCGCATGAGATGAAGCCCCGACGCACGCGTGGGCGAACCTGCTTTTTCGCGAAGGAAATAAACCCGTACATACGCCTCCGTACAACTCCTGCTTACTCTTGCTCTCTTGTTCTCTCGCTCGCTCCTTCCATCTGCTTCGGTGATGTCTCTACATGTCCTCCTCCGCCTCCTCTTCCTCCACCTCGTCTTCAGAGTCCGGCCCGGGTGGCTCCTCGCCGCGGCGAACTAACTTCTCCGTCGCCGGTGTGGGGTCGTTTGCCTCCGTGATGTCAGCGCACTCTGGGAGCACCGGTGGAGCGAGCGTGGGTGTGAAACTGAAGTCAGTCTTCTTGAGTCCGTTTCCAAAGTAGACGCAGCCCCACCTTTTGCCGCCATCCGCGACGAACGCGACGGCGCCTGGCCAGCGCAACGAACGAACCAACACCACGCGGTGTTTCTTGCTGTTGTTGTTCACAACCCGCACCGTCCAGGCGGCAACCTTCACCTTCGTCGGATCGTCATCGGGTATAGCTTCATCCGTGACCGGCTTTGGAGGCATGTCGTCGTCGCCTTCATCTGCCTCCGCGGCATCTTCCGCCTCGGTGGCTTCTTCTTCCTCCTCCTCCTCATCCTCCTCGTCCACTTTCGGCGCCTCCGGGGTGTTGATGACTGCATACAGAAAGTCGGAGTTAATGGGGGTAAATATCTCCCTCTCCTCCTCCTCTTCATCCTCCTGCTCCTCCTCATCCTCCTCATCCTGTTGTTGCTGCCGCTGTAGCTCCTCAGCCTCTTCTTCTTCTTCCTCATCCTCCAGCTTCTCTGGAACCTTCGTCTGCCTACCATTGGCGTAGATGTAGCCTTCTGCGTGAACCCACTGATCCAGCTTTGCCCACTGCGCAACGTCCAAATCCTCCTCCGAAGCGAATCCCTTTACTACTTGGGTTAGTGGGCGGTATTTCGCCTCCTTGAGCTTCCTCGCGTTAGCCCCCTCATCCTCGTCGTCGTCCTCCTCCTCCTCAGCGTCTTCCTCAGGTTCCTCAAGTGCCCCCAATGGGGCGATGTACGTCCCACTGGCAATACGGCTAAGCTGCACACGAAGGTAAATAGCCTCATTCCATTCGAACGGTGGGCTAGAGATGATAGCCGCATTTAAATCACCCGTAAACAATCGCTTAATCCGCCTCCCTGCCACAATCTGCTGCGGTGTGACATCTGGAAGCAATTTCCATTCTGCCGCAGGATGAGAAGTTACCCAAAATGAGAGCCGATTCACCCCAACAAAGCCAGGTTCAGGCTGCACAGGAACTTCCAACTTGCGTCGCGCCGGACGAGGCATGGTGTTGACCTCCTCGTAAACTTTTTCACCCTCTTCGAGGTAACGCTGACTGGAAACCACGTAGTAGTCGCCTTTTGTGCCAAAAATCTTTCCAAAGAAGCGAACTTCTCCCAGTTTCTTTTTCATTGCCAGCGTCGTGATGGATCGGTCAAGTAAAAAAGCTTCTTCCTCCGTCACACCATATCCAGCCCAGGCCCAGTAAAGGTTCTGCTGAGCAACGGAGTCATATGGAGGAGCGCTGTAAGGCTTTATCCGCGTTGTCGTTACAGTTGTATAGGGATCGGGCTGCTCTATCGTTGTCACTGCTTCAGGGGGCCGACGCTCAAACAGGCGTTCATTGTCTGCAAGACGTGAGAGCTCGGACGGTGGGACCAGGCACGGCTCGTTGCATGCAGGGGTACTTTGACCGTTCACAAAGCTGTGCTGCTGCAGAAGTGTAAAAACGTCGTTAAACCTCGAGGGATCACCAGCAACGCCATGTGGGTCGTCGTCCAGCAGCTGCTCCATCAGCCGGATGAGCTGGTCGTAGACGCTGACGCCGTCCTTGTTGGCGTTCATCAGGTACGCCTTTGCTCGTCCAAACATTTCCTCCATATCCTCTACGAGGGGTTGAACGGACATTTTCTTCTTTTTTTTTCCCCCTAGTGTTGCTGTTGCGAGACCGGATGTATGTACACTTCCTTCACTGTCTCCTTCTTGGCGCTTCCTTTCTGTTTCACAACCCTCTAATCGCCGCGAAGGCCGTCAAAGGCAAGAGCAAGGAAAAAGTTCCCTTGTGGGTGCGTGTGGGTTTGTTACGCAGGTATGGTGAGGAAAGAGGCAAAAAAAAAAAAAATCGTACACAGCACAAGCAGGCATCCCAAAAAGAAAAAAAAGGCAAAGAGGGGAGGCAGAAAGAGGCACCAAACGGCTCAGAATAACCACCCAGGGGTCTCTCAGCATTCAGGATAACGTCGCAATGCATTTTTCGTTTATTTGCAGTTGGTCATTGTTGTTGTTTTTACTTCTTTTCAAATCATACATAAGGGCAAATGACAAGCTTAACCGATTCGCTGATTGATCCGTGCGACATACTTTGCAATCGAAGGTTCAGCCTCAATAACACTGCTCTGTTCGAGCTGCTGTAGAGCCTCCTTCAGTCCCGATGACAAAAACTTCTTTTTGCACTCATCATACGCACAAAAAGAGCCTATGGTAATAAGCGCTATTTTTCGCAGCCCCACCTTGTCCTTCTTAAGAATACGCAAAAGGGCCTCCACAACATTGTCTCCCATCAAAGCAGAAGTGAGGGAGCCCCCATTGCGCACAAAATTGCTAACCGCACCGGCAGCGTTTTGTCTCGTTTTCTCGTCACTACTGGACAAAAGTTTTACAATGACTGGGATAGATGGCCTAAGCAATTCATACAAAAAATCGTTATGAAACGCTGCGTTGCCGGCCGCAAAGGCCGCAAACTTTTGCGTTGTTAGATCCTCGTCGCTACAGCGCTCTACAAGTCCCTCTATTAGCTTGTGGTTCGCCAAAGGTTCATAGAAGTATGGAGAATGCTTGCACAAGTTCCCAAGAAGGTTACACATTTTGCTTCGAAGAGCCCCATCTCGGTGTCGAAGAAGATCTAAAAAAGTTTCATACAAATTTGCACTATGAATAGGTGGATAAAATTCCTTTGATATCCGAGCCAGTTGGGAAAGCACATTAAGTCCATCAGAAACAAGACCATTGCTCGCCTTTCTTGAATCCAAGACTTTTCTTATTCGTTCAGGTTGTAGACCACCACCTTCTACAAATGCCTTGGCGAACATGGGGGAACCCATCACTAACTTTATGATGACCGTAAATGGTGGACCCCAAAACGCCACTTCCGTGTAATCAAGCGCAGCAATAAGCATTTCCATGACCCCTTCCTTGTAAAGAATTTGCTGTATGGCGGCAACAGTTCCAGCCTCCGCGTCAGCGCCTTGCTTTGCTGGCTGAAAAGTCATCAACAAAATCTGAACAATTATTCTAAGATGAGCATTTACTCCCATAGTCCCCCCCCCTTTATATTCAGGCCACAACTGAAACTGTTTGAGATAATTTGAGCGTAACTGACGGCAAATAATGGTCATCACAGAAATTGGGCCACCGCTTTCTCCACTGTAGGGTTCTACAGTTTCTAGCAAAAGACTCATGGAGTGCAGTCCTTCTTGTTGATACTGCAAGGCCTGTTGAACACAACGAAGAGCAGCCAACACACCATTCGGTGATAATTCTACGTTGGAATCGCTATCACGCAATAACGTAATTACGGTACGAAGTGATATTTTTCTTTCATCATCAACGAGAGTTTGGGTTGAAGAATTCAAATTTTTTTGATACATAATTGAATTTGGATCCGAAAATACAACTGACAGCATATGCATTACACCATCTAATAAGCCGCAATCAGCAAATCCGTAGCTTGTGCCAAGGGCACGTGGTGCCACATGCCGGTCTGAGATTCGGCGCACACCTTCTACGATAACACGTAATCCATTCATCAATACGGAGTCTGGTTCAAAAACAATGGTGTCCTTCATTTCCCGATGCACAAAGGCTACCAGAAGGGCGGCTGCAGCAGCACAGTTAAGGGCCGCGATATTCTCCCCTGTAGATGAGTCATAATAGCAAACGGCCGTCAATCCGATAGAGACAAACGCAGACACCTTTTGCGCATTTATTTGATCTGGGGAAGACAATTTTATATGGGGGATCAACACTGAAACAGTGTGAAATGCAACTGCCACGTAAAGTTGAAAGGAGCCTTGTACTTTTACTGACGATTCCTTTACAGAATCAAGCAAAGAGGCCCAAAAAATGGGGAACGTCTTCAATTTAATCAGTGCAGCTCCAAACCCAGTTCCCCATTTGACACATTGAAAAATTACCTTCACACAATCCTCACGAAGATTATTCCGATTCTCAATTACTTCGCGTATCATAAAACCAAGTGTCTCCTGAGGCTTTTCCATCAGTTCTAAAGCGACTTGTTGTCGTATAAGAAGATCAAACGGTGGAAACTCACTTCGTTCTTGCAAAGCGTTTACCATATTTTCTGACGGATATTGTGCTGGAAATGAAAAAACAGATCCATTTTCGGGGAATACAAGTATCCGAATAAATTGTAAAGCATGGCGAACTACATCTACCGTTTGTTTATCATTGAGTCGCCTTAATGTAGGTCCCAAAATGCCCAATTGCGGAATTCGTTCCAGCAATGCACTATTTTGCAGAGGCGATGATGTTAATGTCTCAGCTGCTCTCGTAAGCCCTTTAAAAGTTTCAAGCAATTCATGTGAATCAGTTGAATAGGAAATAATTTCTATGGAAGGGGAAGAAAATAACGAGCCTTCCTTAGAATCCAAGGAGGGCTGTTGCAAGACCACAGTAGTGCGAGGTGTATGCCCTGAAGGATTCGTTTGAAATCTGCTTGGTTGAGTGCAAAGCCGAAAGCAGTCCAATCTCTCCATACGTTCTTTCATTTCCTTCTCGTGTTGCTTAATTAGTGTCTGCCACTTTCCATCCTCCGCACTAAGGGCGACAAACTGATGATTCAATAAGTGAGGCCAATTTAGTCTCGCAGAGAAGGACTTTGTTAAAAGACCCTTCAAAAGGGATTTGAAATCCGATGATATAGGATCCTCAAATTTGACAGGATCATTGACAATTTGATTGATTAACTTGTAAAGATGGTTTGTGTAGAATGGTGGTTTACCATAGTATAGCTGATACAGAATACACCCAAGCGACCACAAATCTGCACTGTGGTTGTATGGTTGTTCTTGGACAAGTTCCGGCGCCATATAAAGGGGTGTTCCCTTAATACTCGTCAGCACCATCGTGTTATAACTCATCGATCTGGCAAAACCAAAATCAGCCAATTTAACTGAGCCATTCTGACCAATAAGAATGTTCTGAGGTTTCATGTCTCGATGCATAATGCGGTTAGAATGTAGATAATGAAGTGCCTGGACCAATTGCTTTGAAATACGCCGAACAACATCTTCAGGAAGTTTTTTGTCGTCCTCAAGAATTTCAAATAGTTCTCCTTGAGCATACTCCATCACCACAACAAATTCCTGCTGAGTTTCAAACGCTTCAAGCAAGGTTATAATGTTATCATGATCAAGCTTTGTCATAATTTCAATCTCGCTACGAAGGTTTAAAAGCTCCTTATCATTCTTGCCTTTTTTCACTATAAACTTCATGGCTACAACCTGGCCAGTCCCTTTCCGTCTCGCCTTGTAAACCTTGCCAAACGACCCCTCCCCTATTAACTCAACTATTAAATAATTTTCCATCTTCAGTACTGTTTTATAGTCAATAAAGGAAGAGAGAAGAGGTGAAAATAGAAAACACATCAAATAAGAAGCACAAAAAAAAATCACGGAAAGCCAGTAACATAAAAAGAATGTAAAAAATACATTCATTATGAATGTTTCAAACCAACGCAATCCAAAGGTCAATCCTTTCATTGGATTTGTATTTCCTACAGCTGTATTTCCCTTAAACTTCTGCCCTCTTTTCTTGACAACCAAAAACGAATGGCTAGAGGACTAGCACAATAAAATAAAATCTAACCACCAGCAAAAAAAAATCACTTTACAGCATTTTCATTTCCTTCCTTCTCAAGTTTCTTCGTTTCTCGAATCTTTTGCTGCTCTTCATACTTTTCGTTGAACCCGGGCGCCTTTGTGACAACAATTTCAATCTTGTCGACAGTGTTGTTCCTCGCGCCCTCACCTCCCCCGCGTGAAGTATTAATTTTCTTCACAACAACCATTTGTTGGTCCTTTAGCATTTCAACGACTGAAACGGCTTCATTAATGGCCTTTCCAAGGGCAGAAACGCTCACCTCCTTTTCGCCATCATGTAACAGGTGCTTGGTAATATCGACGTAGAGGAACTTTGAACCATGAAATCCCACACGAACCGCGTTCTTGGGTCGCTCAGTATTTTCAGCAGACATCTGCGGGTACTGTGGGGTGGATTCTTTCTTTTACTTGAAAACTCGTGTTTTGCTTGAAAATAGAAAAAAAAAGCTTGGGGAATGTAGCTACTCAATATTTTAAAACCCCTGTCAAGCAGAGGAATGAAACAAAAAAAAACATAAACAAAAACAAAAAAGTGCAACGCCTGGTAAGGCACTCTGTCCACACAAAGGAAGAAAGCAAAAAAAAAAGTTCCATAAAGCAAACCCGTCTTCTTACGTATGTCTTATATTCCCCTAAAGCTTAGATAATCACCTTTCTCCAATCATTTTTTGCAATTTCAAGCATGTCCCTCAGACACGTATAAAATCAAAACCCTACTGAGCTTTTTCTGCGTTTTCGTCTTTCCGTTTTTTCTGTTCCTCGTAAATTCTGTCAAAGTCCCGCGATTTCGTGACCAGTATTTCAATTTTATCAATCACTGACGTCGAAGAGTCTTCAATATTGCCCCGTGAAGTGGTAATTTTCTTCACGGTAACAAGGCCCTGATTCTTCAATATCTCTGCTACGGCAACCGCGTCGGAAATGGCGCGCCCCAAGCCCGTAATAATTACTTCGGGTTTCCCTTCGTGAAGACGGTGCTTGGTGTAGTCAACAAACGCAAAGTTGCGGCGATCAACGCCAACCCTGACCTGGATAGGTGCAGTGGCTTCTTCGACAGCGCAAGTCATATGAATGGTGTGAAAGTTAAATACTTTGTTGATAACATATAATATTTTAGGTGACAATAAAAACAAAAATAAAAAATAAAGAAGTCAATATCATTAATAAAAAAAAAGCACAGTTGCAAAGAGGAGAACCACATAGTATAAAAACACCGACTTTCATACGTGTGGATACACCTTTATCTTGCCCCTCAAACAAACACAAACCACCAATTGTTTTCTTTTTTGGCAAAGGGGAAGTTAAAGAAAAAGCGGTATATGAGCTTTGTCTGCAGTCCTATTAGCATCCGCTCAATGCAGGTAATCATCCCACTACCACCCCCTCCTCACGGGAAAACAGCATAATAGCAAACATTTTCAAAAATCAAATCAGCACTCAAATATTCTTTGAAAAAATCAAACTCACAGACAATTGAATGTTGCCCATGAAGTTATTCTACTATAACGGGCAAGTATAGTCAACACCAAACAAATCTTCTGTTGTGTTCCTGTTTTTAATTATTATTATTATTTTCTTTTCTTTCTTTGTGTTTGGACGCAGACTTAGTATCCTCTAAACCCAACACTATCTCCATATTAATATTTTTTTAAAAGTCCGACCAAACCATACATGGCAACATTACCACATCCATTCTCGTTAGTATACACACCATGGACGCAATATCGTTTTGCAGCTTGTACTTACTAGTACCTGCGTTCCTGTGTTTTTTTTATTTCTCTTTCCCGGCATGCAATAAGTGTTCTCCGGCTTTTTAAAAAATGGCAAAGTTGCAAGTATTAACAGCTAACTTGTTCATGCATTAAAGGACAAGAGCCCAGTCCGAGCATTCCAAACAACTGAGCACCCCCCACACACTCAAAATAAGACCCAGCCCGCCTTGCCGTCCCCACTATGAAGCGCCCTGGCCCCGCCGCCCCCCGCGCCCCCACGCCAAAACCTTTGAAGAAGCACACCCGCGCCGCGGCGAAGCGGCCCGCAGCGTAGCAGGTGCCCCTGGTTCCTCTGATCCCTGCGTGCGTTCCGGAGGGCGCGACTGGGAATAAAACCAGACGCCCGCGAGGCGGCGGACCGCCCCGGCTGCGCGGCGCCCTTCCGATTCTTGGGGCGGGGCGTCGGGCATTTAGAGGCCACTCGCGACCACAGCCTCGCCCAAGACAGTTTTAGCGCCGCCTCGTTCTTTATTGCGCGGAGGGCGGCCTGTTTCTAAGGCGCGGCGGTCGCCGGGCACACCCGGCATCGATGGGGCCGCGGGCGTTCGCGGGGGGAAGGGGCGCCCGCCATGTAGTGGCGGACGTGCCGGGCGCCGCCTTCGTTGAGCGTATTATTTTTTTTTTAAGCAAGGGATATGTTTGGGAGGACCCCGGGCGGGGCGGCGGGTTTGGCGAACGCGTAGGCTCAGACAACGCAATGGGGAAGGGGGAGGGTGCGCGTCTGAAGATTCGGGATGGCGCTTTCCAGAGTATTATTTGATGGGCATGGTTGTTCAGGGTCGGATGGGTGGACTTAACTAGATATGTTTTTTTTCTATAAAGGGATAAGGAATATACAAATAAAATAATGTTGTGTTTTTTTTTTGCCGATGGGTGCCGATTGAGTTTTTTTTTTCTGAAAGGTGACACGGTTCTCCGCAAACTTGTCTACATCCGGCATAAGGTGAAAATGCTGCGTATTGCGTCAAATTTTGGATTACGTATGTCCTTGTCGTTCTACCGTACATAAGTATTATTATTATTATTGCTGGAGTTTCATTTAACATATTTGGAGCCTTATGTACTGGCTTTTAGGTGAAACAATATATATCTTTTTCAAAAAAAAATTGTTTTTGCTTGTAGAAGATAGTATCTAACCTGTTTTTTCTAGGTCGCAGTTAAACATGTCAAGGATGCAGAACGGAACGGTTAATGACGCACAGCTTCAAGCAGTCAATGCATTTACTGAGGCACAATCTTTACTTGAAGTAATGCTGATGAAGTTCTATGCCGTGGAACGCAAATCGGGAGATCCTTTTTTCTTAGAGTAGTTATAGCTGGTAAAAAGAACGGAAATGCCAGTAATTCAGTAGGATTGCTTCTGTCGGAACTTTTGGATACTACCGTGGAAACTAGTCAGAATCTTTTATGTGAGGGAAAAGGGACAGTGGTGAGGCCATCCGGTTTGCTTATTGACTATGGTACTTATTTTATTCAGCTTCTTGAAGGAGTTGAAAGACATATTGTTCTTTTCCTGAAACTTTTGGAGAAACACTGCGCACAGAAAGAAGAGGCTAGTTGTTATGATGTGCGGATATTGTATTTGGTTGATGATGTTTCCCCATCGGTCTCAACGTCATTTCTTTATACAGACAAGATACCCGCCATGAGTACAGACGACGAGATTCAGGAGAAGACTGAGGAGGAGGTTGCTGACATGATTATGGAGGATGTTCATAACCTGATGAAGCTCTTGGATATTGTGGCATCGGAACCAAGTAACAGACACAAATTATCAGTGGATAGTGTTAGGGTTACTCATCCTCTACTTTTCCCCCGCATATCATCGATCAGGACCTATCTTGGAGGGGATCTTTGTCTTACACTTTCAGAATACGTTGATGTATTTGGAAAAATACCAGTGGTGACCAGAGATGTTGAGTTAAATCATCCTGTTGATTGTCCATTAAAATTTTGATGGTTTATTTTTCATTTTTTTTTGGTTCATAATTTGATCTAGAGAAAGATGTATGTATATATATATCATCCGTCGTTAACGAAGTATTTCCAAGTGATACAAATGTATTTGGTTTTGTTAACATTTGAAGATGTGATAATTGTTTGAGTTTTGGTGATATCTTTTTTTTCGTTTGTTCAACTTGTTTTTTTGTTTTTATTTTTCTGTCTTACAAGGTGTGTCTGAGAGATAAAGAGGAGGAGAGTGTGTGTGTGTGTGTGTGTGTGTGTTGTTTCCGAGGTAGCATTTAGGATGCCGTCAAAGCGGGCTACAAGGGTTCAAAAGCTTCACGAAGCCTCAGGAGATGATCATGCGCCCGTTTTTTCCTTTGTTATTGAAAAGGAAGGAGAGGGTCAATATGGTAGAATTGATGTAGAAATTTTTTTGAACAAAGCTCCTAAAGCATGTGAGCTTTTCTTGAATAGTTGCCCAGGTGCACTAAATGGAGACAAGAAAAGCAATAAACAAAGTATAGTCAGACAGCATCGGTTTCTCCGTCTTACAAACGAGGGACTCAAGTCGGTGAGCGTTTGGTATCCCGCACACTTTCTTTCTCCGATATCGAGAATGAAATAGGGCGTATAGGTCATGCAGTTGGAGTCGTTTCGCTCTGTCGTTCATCCACTTCGTGGGATGATTCCTTTTTTTTCTGTCTAACTGACAATCGCAGCGAACTTGAGTCTTTAGATAAACGCCATGTTGCGTTTGGTAGGGTAATTTCTGGTTTGGAGACACTCTTTTCACTACGAGATGTTCTTTTACCCTATGTAAAGGAAGGCTGTGTTATTGAGGGAAGCCCCTACATAATTTCAGATGTTTTACCAAAGAGAACCACATAGATTTACCGTGTCTTGTTCTTGTGTCCCAAGCAATATGTACAGTTTTTATGTGAAAAAAGAGCTTTATATTGGTTATATATCCGGTTAGTTGGAAAGGAATGGAAGGGACTAGTTGGTAATTTCACGCTTTTCTGTTCACTTTCTCGCTTTTCAATTATTTCCTATCTGTCTGTGTATGGATATAAATATTTTTTTAGCTTTGGATTTTCAGTTTCCTGTAATGAAGAAATATATATGTATATGTGTGCTATATTTACTTTTCATTTTTTTTTGTTAAAAAGTATGAGTAATAACGGGTTAGTTAGTGAGAGTGTGGCGGCAGCCCTAAATGTAGAGCTTATTTCTTACGTTGTTGGTCGCCATAACCTTAGCGGAGAGGACAGTCAAGGTGCTAACTCCGACAATGAAGTGGAGTTGAATACGCATAAGGGGCTTGAAGGGTTAGGCCTATTGCTGGGTTTGCGATTGTCGGAACGACTCCTATATCGTCAATCATCTTTTGGTGAGTGGACTCCTCCAGGTGTAACGCATTTTGTTGCCCGACAATTTTGGAAGGCTGCTTTTGGGAAAAAAATAGATAGGATGATGCATATGAATGACATTTATTTTTGTCTTATTGACAAAAATTTTCGATGGCTTGAAGGCTTCCCTAAGGTAAAAGGAGATCGCATAATTTCCACAACGGTATTGTTACCCTCCGCTTACTCAGAGGAATCTGTAACCAAGGAGGAAGGTGGCTCAACTCGGGATGAAAGAGTAGGAAGTATGCCAATTCACAAAGATGTTTTGATTTATACTGTTGGCATACTGAAAGGCCTTATTCGCGTCATGTACCCTAGTGGACATCTTGCAATTCATGCTAACCTGAACAACGAAAACGAAACTCAGTTTGTGCTGGACTTTAGAACTCCTACTCTATAGAATTGCATGTGAGAAAGAAATGATATATATATATAATTCTGAGGGGGGGAACAGAGTTTAAGGGATCAAAATGAAACTTTTCACTGAAAGCAGATAACTGAATTGTTTTTGGAACTGGTGTCCCACGTATTATTTCTCTATCTATCTATCCTGATTTTTTTTTTTGTGAAGGAAGTGGTGATATGCTCCGTTCATATGGAATGCGCCTCTCGGCACTTGGCCAGACGCAGGCTCGCAGATTTACATCTCTACAGGTTGAAAAGCCATGTGCCACACTTGCTGACAAGATAGTTCGGGGTAGAGAATCCACAGTATTTTACCGACATCCTGTTTACGTTATGTCTCGAGAGAAAATGTTGAGTACAGTATGGGTTGACAGCGGCATTTTCAGTATTTCTTGGAAAGTGTTATTGCCATACTTTGCAGTCGCCTATTTCTTTAAAGCTTAGGAGAAGAAATTAGGATACTAGGAGAAGAATGAGATAAGTATTTTTTTTTTGGTGCATATACTAGTGGAAATGTTTTCTTGGGCGTGTGTGTGCGTTTTGGTGTCCCTTTAGCTTTTGGAATGATGCTGAGATTACGTTTCATAATATGTCTTTTGGATTATTATTATTTGTATTGGTATGAGTAATTCTATTTTTCTATTTTTCTTCCTTTATACTCAGATGTTAATGGGTTTTTGTTTTGCAAGCAATTTAGGGAAATGTGGCGTTCTCGCATTCATTTATTAGGAGTTACTGGTGCATTTTACCCACTAACTTCTGTTATGGATGCTTGCTCAGTTGTAAGACTTGTTCGCACAGGCACCACTAGACTAGCAAAATTTTTGGAAAAAGAGGTTCTTGAGTCAAGTGGTACTCAACGCTCTAGGTCCTTTGATGCAAAAATAAAAGATGATATTGCAATGTCATTACAGACACTTTTAAATTTAAAGGAAAGAGATGTGGAACGTGTTGTTTGGGAGGAACAAAAACTTATTGATGAACGTCTGGCGACGTGTCTTGTGCCTTATCAAGTGGCAGCAAATATCATCATGAGAGGACTTCCGAAGGAGGTGAGAAAAAAATGTATGGAGGAACTGAAGGCCGAGGAAAATTTCCTTGCAGAAGGGATTACATGTAAAGGGGACAACAAATTTATACAGTGGAAAGAGCAGGATGTATTTGTCTCTACTGGACTAAACTATCTCAGGCGGGTTTCTCCTCTCCGATCTTCTCGTACTCCCGTTATCGCAGTTATGGGTCACACTCAACATGGAAAGACAACGCTTCTTGATGTTTTACAGCGGACGAATTTTCGTAACGAAGAGTCCAGGGGCACATCTCAGACCATTCGAGCTTTCACGATCCCTGGCTCTGAGGAAATCGTCAGATCGGTAACATTTGTTGATACACCTGGTCAACGCATATTCACAGAGACTCGTTTTCATGCACAAAGTATAGCAGATGCCATACTTTTAGTTGTTTCCTTGGTGGAGGGTGTTCAAAGTCAGACCTACGAAACCATCAAAGTGGCTTTAAACCTTGATAGACCGATTGTGGTGGTACTAAATAAGCTGGATCTTTATTCAGATTCACAAAAAGCGAATGAGGCCGTGTTTAATATTCTCATGGATTTACGAGAGGCGGGAGTGAATGTTGTTATGATTCATAAAGAGAAAGATATTGAACGACTACACGTATGTAAATCCGGTCCAAAATCCAACACACTACTTTCAGAAGAGGCTCATAATACGTTTCAGTTATTTGCACCAATGAAAAAAATAGATCCTAAATATAAAGGAAGTAGCACACATCCAGTGCTGAACTTACAGCGCAGCTGCACCGGGATATGTATATCAGCGAAGAAAAGCGAGAATATAAATCTTCTTTGGTTACTTATTGAACGGATGTCTTCAGTGTTATCACCAGTTTGTCATAGCAAAACAGAGGATTATACTTCACATTCTTGCTCACATCAGGCCGTTATCTTGGAGTCCTCAAAACATCTATTTGATGAAGAGAGTTTTAGAATTCGGAAGAGTGTGCAACAGCTTCAAAAGAAGCAAATTACCGCCTTTGAAAAACGACAGTTGCAATTTGGAAAGAACAGTGTTTGTGTGAGATTGCATTCTGCTCTCAATGCTGCCAGAAAAAAGGTACAGAGCTCGAATCCAACAAGTACGAGATGTCTTGTTTTGACCGTTGTCGTCAGGGAGGGCTGCCTCACAAGAGGCATGCCCTTTGTTGCAGATCAAACGAAAGGGCGTGTGGATTACATGATAGACTCTATTGGTAATTATGTGAATGAAGCGTATCCCGGTACAGCTGTTACAATTATTGATCTTCACAGTAACACTGGATGCCCTGGTGTAAGAACTCATCTACTTTCAATGCCTTCAATGGAGGAACGAGATCGAGTTTTTGAATACAGGCGTTTGCTGCAGTGGTTTGTTGAGTGTTTCCCTACTCGTTTGAATCTTCTTCGTCCGCGAGGGATGGACGTGTCCTTTGCATACCTTGGTGATTATGGGCAACTTAAAAATACGCGTTGTTTAGAGTACCAATTGCTTTATGGACCTCCACAGGATGCATCCTTAACAGAGCTTAACTCAGAATCCACGCAACACACGATCACAATGAGTGATTCTACACCGCGTGAGAAGAGTATTGCAGAGTATTTGTCGGAGAAAAATTTGGAGCATGAAGAGCGTCATAACGAGCTTTTATTGGATGATGGATTTCATGGAAAAACATTTTTGGACGATGATCTTGCGGTAACGTTAGAAAATACTTGGACACAGTTACAACCTCACAATAGGCCTGAGACCCAAGCGAAGTATGATGAAATGATTAAAAGCAGTGTCCAGATCGGTGTGCTTTTTAAGGTTGACTCCTGGCACAGCGCCCGAATGCTATATCGTGAGCTCACTCGGTTGGGTACACGCAAGGTGGCATTCCAAGCTGTTGGAATGCGGTTCGGTGAGTTGAATGTAGATGATATTATGTTTTTTGGGCGAGCAATGAAGATTGCCATTTGCTATCGGACTCCTGTAGGTCTGTCTACTGACCTTGATAGATACCTTGAAATCAATGACACTTGGGTCCTGCAGACAGATGATGTCTCAGAGGTTGTTTTGTTCCTTAAGTGGTGCGCGGTGGCGCTCCATAAGGAGTATGCCCCTGATGATTATGGAGTGACCGGGCAAAGTCATAAAAACTACTTGGTACTCATGAAGGATGGAGCTGGAGGGGGCCTTGTGAAGAAAGCGGAGCCACCAAATAATGGCCGACGCCGCAGGCTGCTTATTACACCAAAATCTTCACATTCAAATCTGTAAAATACAAGCACTTTTGCCAGTACGAGGGGTGTTGCTTGTGTGTGTGTGCGTTTTTTTTTTTTTGCAGTTTCTTTCCCCCCCTTTTATTGCCTCACAGAGTGTTGCGAGTAACGGGATGCCTGTGCGTGGTATTATTGTTATTACCACTAATTTCACCGTTTAGATCTGTTGTTTGGGGATATTTTTTGTGTGTGGTTTGTTTTGGCATTTATTTTT
The DNA here is from genome assembly GCF_003719475.1 of Trypanosoma rangeli. Lineage (NCBI taxonomy): Eukaryota > Euglenozoa > Kinetoplastea > Trypanosomatida > Trypanosomatidae > Trypanosoma > Trypanosoma rangeli. Next base: position 48,214 of record NW_021705835.1, read on the forward strand.
GTATTTGTTGTTTTGTTATGTTACATACATTATTATTAAGTGGAAGGAAACTATTGAAAACACAGAGTGCCTTGCTTTGTTTTGTTTTATTTTTTGCCTTTTTTTTTCTCTTTCCCTCCTTGACAGTGGATTGGGGTTGAAGAGCCGCGGCAGTGGAATGGCAGCGGCAGAGGAGGATGCTGACTATATGTGTCTGGCGACGAAGCTGTATGCCGACTCCAAGCACTTTCTGGCAATTAAGGCCTATGAGCGGGCTCTCGTGCAGGTGGAGGACGCTGCTGCCGCTGCTTTCGTTACATCGGACTCGATGACTTTGTCGGGGCACGACGCAGTAGCGGGAAGCGTGCTGTTCAAGGACTTTATACTGCACTGCAACGCGTTTAGCGTTAAAAGCGTCGCAACCGACATCAAGGTGGCGAAGGATTTTATGCGGTTATGCCTCGAGGAGCTGCTGAGGCGAAATTATATTCAAGGAAATCTTGACACTGATGACCCCAGCCAGCTGTTCGTACCTGCTCAGGAAGATAGAGGTATTGCGTTCCTTGTGTCACTGAGCTTGAACAATTGGGCCTGCCTTTTACTGCGATCAGGAAATACGACAAGGGCCGCAGCGTTTTTTCAGATGGCACTCGACAACGCTGTGTCAGAAGAGATGACATGTATTATTCTTATTAACATATGTGCATTAAGCGTACACAATTGCTCATTCTCAGAGGTGTGTGAGCGAGCACTGGAGGTGCTTCGCAGGACAGAAGACAACGACGAGGAGAAAAAGGAACGGGTGTGTGAAAGTACTACGACCCGTGAAGATGTGGACGTACTTCTTTGCGCGTTCGCGTATCATTATTTGGCCATCGCTGAGGAATACCTGCAGCCACACGAGGCGGAAGACCACTACAATCAAGCGAAGAAAATGCTAGTCTCAAGCCCCTACCAACAATGGTCAAGCGTCATTGAACGCGCCCGCAGACAATTTATTGAAATTATACAACGCCGCAGAGAAGAGGCGGTCCGACGACGCGAACTCGCTGATGCAGAGTTGGAGGCTGCCAGACAGGTGGAAGCAACTGTTCGACGAAAAGGTGGCCGACCTAAGTCTGCATTATCGGTGCCCTCTTCTTCGAAGCGTTTGAGTCGTGGCAAAAAACACAGGTGGCGGAATTCAAGTGCGACGAATGATACAAAAGATGACTCTGTGGAACTTCCCCCTATAAGTGAATATCTGAAGCAGAAAATGCGGATAGAGGGTCTAACCAACTTCGCGGTTCCACTGCTTCGGGTGGTGGATGTGGGAGACATGGTCTTGACGGGAAACCACACTATTGACGAGATCGTCTTTCCCTTCACGGAGGGTGCAGGCTCAAACAGTGTTGCTATGGTCGTGCTATGCGAGGAAACACCTCTGCAGATTGTAGATGAGGCGGAGATAAAAAATATCCAGTCCCCACGGAGGACAATTTGGTCCCCGATTGCCAAGAAGAATGACGACATCGTCATTGCACCATCACCGAAGGCAAAACAAGCTTTTCTACCCTCTACGGAGGTGGTGAATATTATGAAGACGTTTATGCCACCCCCACTCTCGGAGAAGTCTATTGAAAATGCTCAGCGCAGCGTTGCCGCATTTAGAAAGATTTTGAATCATCGTTTGCAGACGTTGTTGCGGGCCGAAAAGGCGTATAAGGAAAGGTGGGAAGCCACAAATATCGTGGGGCGTGCTCTTCTTATCTTCAACCTTGCGCAGGACATCGTGAAGTTGAAAGCGAGTATGAAGACGAAGCAGGAGGCAAGGAGGATTTTGGTGAATGCGAGTGCGAGGCGAATAGTGAGATTCTTTCGTTTTGTTCTCAAACAAAAATATTTTGATGTTATTCCAATACGGGGGAAAGCTCGCGTGAAATACGTTGAGGAAAAGGCTGCAATTACTCTGCAGAAGTACGCAAGGCGCTGGCTGGCGACTAAAGAGTTGCGAAGACTGCAGGAGCAACACCAGACCAAAGTACGCCGAGTCACGAAGATCCAAAGCATGTTTCACATGCAGGTCACACGACGTTTCTACCTTGCTCAGCAGGAAGAAAGAGATAAGGTGTTGAAACGTCAGAAGGAGACGGTGGCACGCGAATTCGCGGTGACACAGATTCAACGCGCGTATCGGCGTCATGCATACAGGCTCCATAAGTGGCATGAGGAGGGAGATCTAGCGCAATTTACACTTCATCACTTCAAGTTCTCGCGGGAGTACTACGCGACACTTATACAAAAAACATTTCGTGGGTTTTTGGTGCGGCGCGTTTATGGTCCTGTCGTTCACGCAAAACGTTGTTACGGGCGAAACTGTTATCGTGCTTCGTTGCTAAACAAGTGTGCCACAATTATTCAGAGCGCATTTCGGGGATATCGCATACGACGCGCCACCAGGATCCCTATACAGAGGCGACTGCAGCAGCGCCTACTGCGACGGGCGAGGGAAAAGGTGGAGTTGCAGCGGCGCTTTCAAAATAAAGCGGCAATAGTAATTCAATGTGCCTACCGATGTTATGTGGCTAGGAGGACTGCAGCTAGACTGTGCAAGGTGCGGGAAAGGGAGCGTTTGCTGCGGCGGAATCGCGTGCATGTGCCGTTTCGGTTGGAGGAACAGGTGTACTGACCACAACGTACCAAGGATGTAAATTTTGCCTGATTTTCACAGTTAATGGGTTCTGCAGTTTTTTTTTTGTTTTGTTATTATTGTTCCCTCTCTGTGCTTTTGTGTGTGTTTGCCATGTGTAATACGGTTGTGGTTGTGGTGATAAAAAAAGATATTATGTGCTCCACTGGGCGCCTGGTCCTCGTGCGGTGGGTAAATAAATGACTGCGGTTTTGTATTTGCTCACTAATTCTGCTTGGTTTACTCCTTTTTTTTTTGTTTACTGGTATGTTCTCCCTTCTGTAGGCGTTGGGTGGTGTGCCCGTGAGTGTTTCCTCAGCCGTCTCCAGTTTGTCTGTCCCCCTCCCTCTCCTCAAAGAGAGTCTCTCCGCCAAAGCGCGAAAAACAACAACAAGCCAACAAATGAGCAAAAAAAAGAAAAAAAAAGGAGAAAGAGAGGTGGGGGGGGGTGCGGCATGTGGGTGCACGCACGCCTCTAAGAAGTATGCGCACAAGCATTGCTTGAGATGTCTTCGATAGGGTTCTCTGCTACAGCCATTTACTCGCTGCGTGAAGACTTCTACAAACCTTTTTTTTTCCACCTGACGCCAGTACCTCCGGCTGCTCTTTTTTTGTTGCCATGCCGACTCGACACCGCGACGCGGTGCTGTTTTAAGTGTAGAATCCCTTATCTTTCCCTGGACGACGGTGTTTTACCTATGATTTTGTTTGATGCAAACGGAACTTAACCCCCTCATGACGTGCGCAGAGGCTCTGTAACGCGTGTACGAGCGGCTAAGAAGGTTGTGCTGCGGCCGAGGTGCGAGTGAGCATGGGGCGTAGTCGTCGTGCACGCACGCGTTATCCACGTTTATATGAGGGTTCTCTCGCGCAACTTTGGGGCACACGCAGCGCCCGGTGTACATTTTATTAACTGTCATCTGGTCGCTGTGGGCAGCCGCTTCTATTACTTTCTCAGTCCGCCTTTTTTTTAGTTGATTGCATACCCGTGTGTTTGGTGCATGCTTCACTGCTCTCTCTCTCCCTTTTCCGACGAAAATATCAGAACAAAAATAACAACGGATAAATGCCCTGTTGAAGGGACATGATGTGTCGTTAAACTTTACACGTTCCGTCTGTATCTGCCTGTTCTTGCATCCTCCCGAGGAAGGGAACGCCACAGCAAAGTCTAATATAGTCCTGAATAGATGGGGACGTCAAGCTCAACGCTGGAAGTGGGTAAGGCCTTACGCTTGCTGCTAACTGATGCACCTGTGGACAATGGCTCGCTCGCGTTGCTGCTAAACACATCCCTCTCTGACACTGAGGTTGAGCGAGCCCTTCCGTTTTCTACGTTAAGGCTGATGCGGCACTACTACACGAAGAACTTTGCGATACTACTGTTTAAATGTATTGAGACTGTCTCGCTGGTGCGCATTGCCTCTCTTGAATCCGCGGCCGACATGCAATCCGTATCGCAAATGCTTATGAATGCTCTGTGTGTACTGCGGCGAATGCTCCCCATCGCAATGGAGGGCGGAGACACACCGTGTGATGAGGGGGAGCTGGCCGCAACTGACGCGCCCAACGCCAGTGAAGTTTTGACGGATGCGAACCTCCTCAAAGTGGGGGAAGGCGGTGCACGACATCGAACACGTTTTGCCGCCTCCTTTGTACAATTTTTTTTTGAGGAAAATCTTGCCTGTGATGAGCAACATCCGAAACAGATGCTTCCGTTTTTGCCTGGTCAGAATGCAACACTTAGCAAATTCTTGGGACGGCTGCTGGTGGACTGTTGTTTTATTCGCGGCCTGACGCTGCCCACATCATCTGCCCCTGCAACACAATGTGGGAGTCACCCCAATGTGGATGCGTCCCTCTTGTGGTACCCGGGCGTGGGTGGAATGCAGGAACAACTTACCGTCTCACAGGTGGTAAACGCCACGACACATGCCCTTCGATACCAGCTCCTCTACACACTCACTGCATTTTTGGCCTATCCATTGTTTTCCCCGCCTGCCACGCGAGACACCGTCTTTTCAGAACCACTAGTTAACGCCTATGAGACGCCACTTCTCCCAACACTCGTCGCCTCCGCGTTGAATGCCATATTGTCATATGCACCGTTTGGTTCTATGCCATACACAAGCCATTGGGTGGGGAAGGAGGAGAAGGTGGTATTAATGTCTGCACGATTTTTAAGTGCCCTGATATGTTATCCAGGCGCCAGGGTTGAGGGACCCGCACAGGCCCGAAACACTACTGGGTCTGAGGAGCAGGAAGATCACCGTGAATCAAAAGAGACCGTGGAAACACAGGGAGGCATGTCTGAGACCTCAGTAGAGCATCCGCCTAGCCCACAACCCTTACAAATCATTCATAGCGCAAGGGAACTCATCTGTGCATTGACGCTGGAGGAGGCGAAGTACGTCGTGCTGCATCTAAGAAACATTATTGGTCTAAAATTGTATTCAAATCGAACGTTTCTCCCCGAATCGCAGCATTGCTTCATAACGCAGGATGAGTTCATGATGCTGCTCTGGCGGTTAGTTGAGCTTTCTCCCCAGTGTCGGGTGGCGTTTGGGCAGCAACCGGAGGCGGTGGATTATATAGTGCCTCTGGTGGATTACGCGCTCAACGCCAGGCGGGACCCAAAGTACTTTCCACATCTGCAGCTTGTGTTGTTTCTGTTGCTGCGACTATCTGAACTGCGAGCATTTTGTCTTCAGTGCAACGCGGCCTTTCGTGAGCGTCTTCCCTTTGAATTTGAGCCTTTTATGGGCACCTACAATGATTTACTAATTATCATGTTGTGCTCGTTCATACTGTTTCGTCATGAGATGATATGTCCCTTGCATGTGACTTGCAGTGCGATCATATCGAACCTTGCTCCTTTTGTTAACAGCATCAGCCTCGTCAGTGCAGAAAAGCTGAGTCTTGTCTTTACTTTGGTGGCCACAAGATGTCTTGCGTACGAGGCTTTATTGGCAACCAATGAGACGCTTGCCGATGGTGCAGAAGTGGCGGCAGATCATGTTGTGATGTTTGGTGTTGTGGGAGCCGTTGCAAGTGTGCTGCAGTATCATGAGGGGGCCGCAGCAGTCCTTCTTGCCGCCTTTATGAAGTGCAAGTCTTTGGTGAGTGAGGTGTCAGAGGTGTTTCTGGTGGAGGGACGTGACGCCCTCCGTGTGCAGGTTACCTCCCCGTTCCTTATAGACACCATCAGGGACGCAATCACTGCCGTTGAAGGAGCCGTTGCCGCTTCGGAAGCTTCTGGCGTGGCGAACACCGCGGTTGTGATACGCAACACATCTCTTGTGGGTGCTTTACCAACTCCACACCGTATTGTTGTTAGGCGGCTTTGCTCCACAGAAGCAATGGAACAGTGGGCAATGGCGACAACCTGGTCGTCGTTGTACATGCACACGTCACCCGGAACCTTCGGGGAAAGCAAATCCATCAAGATGCTACGTTTCATTTAAACCGCATTGCTTCACTCAGTTTTTTTTTTTCACGTTTTAAAATTGTTTTGTTGGGTCGGGTATATTAGTGCGAGACTCGTCTCTGGCAAGCGCTGGGCCTGACGCCTCTGCCTATGCTGCGCCCCAAGTCGGCCTGTTAGAGTTCCTTCTTGGGGTGTAGTGTTTCCCTTCCCTTTCTCCTCACCTGCATCTGCCCGCTGTGTTTATGGCCGCATTGATCGTTCTGCTCTTTGGCACGACGCCAGAGGAAAACAGTTCAAAAAATACATCATTTTTTTTTTTTTTTGCCTTCCCACCTCCCACTTTCCGACACTGTCAGCCAAAGACCCCAGAAGGAAAATTTCTAGAAGCTTTATCTTCTGCGTATTCCTTCCGCTGATGTCTTGCTGCAGGGCCTTCAGCGCTCCTGAGGCCCTTACATGTCAGGTGTGCCTGGACTCATTTCAGAACCCCACACAGGTGTTCATTTGCGGCCACATATTCTGCGAGTCCTGCATTCGAGGGGCGACCAATTGCCCTACGTGCCGTGGTCACGTTGAGTACACCAAGCCAGGACCATATTCCGTGGCACAGGGGGTGCTGGTCCTCCCTGTGATGTGCGGAAGCTGCGGGTGGCAAGGAACACGGCAGCAGTCGCTAGCCCACCGATGTGGGACAAAAGACACTCAGAGTGTCTACAGCAGTTATCCACACCTTTCCGACGAAGAATTGCGTCGCCGGGCAATGAATCCCTCCCGAGGCTCTATCTTTGACCAGCCCGGCACCTTCCAGGGGATCGCGCTCTCCAGCGAGGTCGATCAAACACGAAAGTAACACTTTATGCACCGCAAACAATGGTCATATACAAAAATGAATTAAAAACAATAGCAAAACGATGTATATAAATCTCATCCGCCAACTACAACAAAAACAAATAAACAAGAGGGAAAGCAACCGGAAATTAGGATGTTTTTTTTTTCTTTTAAGAAAAATATTCCGGTGTACGACTCAATTTTATCTAACTCTTGTTCCCACTGTTTCCTTACGTACAACGGCATCGTAATAGCATTCTTTTTTTGGCACACAAACACAAACAAACAAACAAGTCAAAAAAAAAAATGAACTGAGAGAGAGGGAAGGGCGGAGACCGAGTATGGAGGTGTGCGAAGTGTTGCTGGGCTACTCAGCATGCGTGTCTGCCGCTGCCTTATTCCTCTCTCCCTTGTAAGGTGGTGATTAGTTAGGAGGATCATCCCTCTCTTTCGAGGAAGACTTTGTCCGTGCCCGTAGTTACTCATGCCTCCCATTATCATGGCCACGAGGTGCAGTGAGGAGTTGCGCTGCGCGCTTTGCCTGGATTCTTGGAAGGACCCGGTGGAGCTGGTTTCGTGTGGGCACATTTTTTGCATGGAGTGCGTTAAGGACGTGCGCACGTGCCCCATGTGTCGCGAGTCTGTGACCAAAAATAAAAAGCCGAACCAC
>NW_021705836.1:0-17526 GCF_003719475.1 Trypanosoma rangeli
GCCAGACGGCACAGTCATGCAGGTGGGTAACCAGCGCTTCCGATGCCCCGAGGCGGTCTTTAAGCCCATGCTGATTGGTCTCGATGAAGCTCCTGGGTTCCATGAGATGACCTTCCAGTCCATCAACAAGTGTGATATCGACGTGCGTCGTGACCTGTACGGGAACATTGTACTTTCTGGCGGGACCACCATGTTCAAGAACCTTCCTGAGCGTCTTGGAAAGGAGATCAGCAACCTTGCGCCCTCTTCCATCAAACCGAAGGTGGTTGCACCACCGGAGCGGAAGTACAGCGTATGGATTGGTGGCTCCATCCTGTCATCCCTCACGACATTCCAGACCATGTGGATCAAGAAGAGTGAGTATGACGAGGCCGGTCCGAGTATTGTGCACAACAAATGCTTTTAATGCCGTGGTTTGTCTGTAAAGGAGGGGACTAAGTGGTGAATGAGAGTTATTTATTTGCTATTATTGATATTATTATTTTATCTGTTGCTATTGTTGTGTTTTTTTTTGTGCGTAGTATAAATAAAGGTATATATAAATATACTTTTTGATTTTTTTTTGTTGCTTTGTATTTATTTTGACTTGGATTGGTTGTCGTTCAGAAGAATGGTTGTGGGTATTAATGGCATGCTTATGTGCGTGTTGTGGGTCTCTGTGCGTGCTGTTCACTAGCACGTCATGTTTTTACTTTAGTATTATACTCAGTTTTGACTTATGCATTTGCGTGTTGCATGGTTGATGCGCTCATTATTATTTAGTTTTGTTGTCGTCCAAGGTTAGTGTATTGAAAGATGGAGGCAAAAGCTGCTTGTGAGCGCAGTACCGAAAGGTCATTTGAGACGCAATGTGTAACGGATGATATTGGCTGTGTTTATCAGCCACAACATGCGAGTACAAAGGATGGCTCCCTCTTGACAGCGTTTCATCTGCTTGGGAAGCTCAAGGCGGCTATTAATGATGTGGTTTTTGCGCTAGAAAACACCGCAAGTGCGCTTTCAGTAGACGACTCCATCAGCGTCATGGAAGAGGGACTGCGGGCTCTGAAAACGATTAAGGTTGATCGGAGGATTGAGTGTCGCCGGCAGTTGAACCTGAGCTCCACTCGTCTGGGAGGCGTTTCGCCGACAGGCCGTGAGGTTGACGACGGCGATCATGCCGAGAGTGAAGCTGCGCCGCTGTCATGTCTGCAGCAGCTGTGTTCACCAAAGAGCAAAAAAGTATCCCCGAAACGAATGGGGAGTGAGTTGATGCGACGCGACGAGGTTGAGGCGGCTCGGCAAGCCTCGGCTCTCCGCAGTGAGGAGCGGCAGCGCAAGGCGGAAGAGCGGCGACTGGAAAAGTTGCAGGAGAAGAAGTCAAAGCTGGTGGCTGCTGGGGAACGAAGCGTGCAGGCGAAGCAGCGGCGTACGCAGGCCGATGAGCGGTTGAGAAATGACACACTGGAGCGACAAGAGCACGGGGCCCGCCGCGTCGAGGAGGCGCGTGAGCAGACGAAGGAGCGTGCGAGAAGGGGCAATTCACGTGTGGAGGAGGTGCGACTTAACTACGAGCTGCGACACCAAACGAAGGCTATTTTGCTTGATCGCAAAATGTCGGAGGTAGAGCACAACCAGGAACAAAAGCGAGAGGAGCTTCAGCGGATTGCGCAGGAGCGCAACGAGGCCATGCAGGCCGTCGCCGAACGAAGGCAAAATCTCAGCCAGGAGCGCATTGAGCGGCAGCAGCAGCGTGAGCAGCAGCGACGGGAGAACTTCAGGCGTCTTGAGGAGCAGAAAAAGATTGAAAAGGATTTGAAGGAGCAACGAGCGGAAGAATGGGAGAAGAGGGCGCAACAACGACAGAAGGATGCGTGCGCCGAGGCAGAGGCGCGCAGTCGGAAAGCGGAGGAACGTATTCAACAAAGTGTACAGTTAAGGGAGGAGAAGCGAGAGATGCTGCGTCAGAAGCTTGCAAAACAGGAGCAAAAGATAAGAGAGGCGCGCCAGCGCAAGGAGCGTGAAGCTGACGCCAGGCCCACCGTCCAGGAGCTCATGCCAGTCATTCCACCGCAGGAAGAGGAGCAATTGGCTCAGAAATTAGCAAAGGTGATGGCGGTTACTGCGCGACAAGGGAAAAGTTATATGGAAACTTATCAGAAGGAAAGTACCACCAGTGCAAAGGATCTAAATCGAAGTAAGTTAAGATCGATCATTAGCCGGCTGGGCTCACACACAGCGCCTGCCTCACTGGTGCAGTGTCGTCAACCACTTCATGATCTACTGGGGATGGCGGAGTTTGCTGACATTGATCATGAATACGTGCGCTACTTTAACGCCTATGAGAGTTTTACGCGTGTGATGATGGATGCTCGTCGGGCGAATGATGTGGTGACTTTTCGCCTGGCCTGTACTGTTCTACTGCGCTTTCTTACCGATAGTAAAGAGGGCAAAAAACATGTGTTGGTGTTTATTCTATCAGGAAACCTTGCTCCACTGTTAGTCTGCATTCGTGATGAGATAAAAGGCCTAAAACGTCACAGTCACTCCATTCCACTCATGGCCTCACTTGAAATACTACAACTCTGTTTCGAACGTATTGCCATAGATGCTCAAACAAATGTTAAACTTATTACTGTTCGGGACCAGTTGTTGGCCGATCTGGATGCAGCATGTATTGGTAAGTACTGTGTTGCCGTTTCACGGGCATGCACAGGGGAGGAGGATTTAGAAGTTGTCTACAGTGCGACCCGACTCATACATTCCCAGGCCTGTATCTTGAGTAAAAAAAAGGGTGATTGCCCTACAGTATGGTTTCGGCAAGTATCATGTGCCTTTTTTACTCTTCTTGAGAATATTCTGACCCCTGATGGATGCCCTTTGAGCAAGACGAGCCCGTTGCTCAGTGCCCGGCGCATCGCAATCGTTTTTATTGTGTTTCGAGTCCTAAACTGCCTTGCACGTTGGCGACTGGAGATTTTACAGGAAGTCTTACATGACTCTCCTATTGAAAACGCTAGCTCGAATGTTTACGTAGACCCAAAAGCGATGTCAGCCAAAACAACAAATGTAATTACACAAACAGAACTGTTTCACGTGCTTAGTGGCTTCTTCGCATATGTTGAGGCTCATGCCGATTTACTTGAGACTATTGCAGGTGAGAACATTACAGGGGAAGGTGTGCATGGAACCTTTGAGAATGCACTGAAGTTCGGCGTGACGTTGCAACAAATCCCGCCATTTCCATCCCCACAGTCCTCAAACAGCCCCACGACGGGGTTACCACTCGCATCGACCCGTCAATCCTATCACCTGCGGGCTGCACTCCACGAATGCCTCCTCCTCATTGGCTACCTCTGTATACAGGACAAGCAGATTCAAGGCATGTTTGCCTGGGGAAAAGGCAAATCATTACTCTCTAGAATTCTTTCGGCCTTACCGTTTCAGTATTTTACTTCAGCATGCCATATTCTCTACCCCACGTTACTGGCCATTGTTGTGGACATGGACGACAATCTCACCCTGGCGAAGGGGGAGATGGATATTAAACCATTACTGAGTCTTGTCGAGGAGGAGTACCAAGCGCTTCCGAAGAAGGCCAAACTCTATGCCCTCCAACGGCACGCGGAGCTGCATCCAGTGACCACGGAAGGACAAGATAAGGCCGTTCAGCCTCCGCGTTGGGTTGATCTTCTTGGCGGCGACGACGATGATTTTTTTATCCAGAAACACATCACACCAGCACCCACACCCGCGCCAACGGCGCACCCTCTCTCCACACCTGAAAAAGAAAAGCTTTATAGACAACTTAAAAACCAGGCGTTGACACCATCGGGGTACTTCAGAATTGAGCGACGTTTTCCTTTGGCTCTTTGGCCATGCGCAATTGAGCAACTAACGAGAGTCGTCAATGAAACTAATAAGAGCGAGTGTGGGAAATCGAACTAAGCACCAACTCCTCAATAGAATGGCAGTGATTCTGTGTTCATGCGTCTACATCTTCCCGGTACTTTTTTTTTCTTTATTTTATTTTAGCGGAGTCCCGTTTTTTCAAGGTAAGTTCGCTTTCTGGAGTGTGTGGAGCCCGTGTGTTTCCTCATTTGCCTGCTTCTGCGGACTTCAAATGAACGCAACACAGGGAGGCTACACGTCTGCTCTGCCTCTTTGTGGGGTGTCCTTTTCTCTTTTTCTCTTTCACCTTGTCTGTTTGTATTTTTTTTTTCTTTTCGTTCTTTTTTTTTTGATCTTTCCTCTTCACCAGCACTCTTTTAACAAAATAGAGCTAAGGCAAGGACGCTCGTCAGATTTTCCTCGACATTTAGTGTGATTTTTGGCACCATTTAAATATATTTTTGGTGCACCTCATCTTCACCCAGTGAAGAGGCAGAAGTAACGAAAAAAATTCCAAGTAGCAACATATATATTTATATTTATATATATATATATATATAGAAATTCTCTGAGCCATGCTTCGTCGCTCCTGCCGCCGATTTGGTCACCAGCTGATCAAGGAGCCGATGGGGCATGAGGAAAACACTTTTGCTCGTGGGGAAAGGACAATGAGGAATGCATTAAATCACTTTTACGCGGCGACTGTTTTCTGTGGTGTGGGATGCCTCTGCGCTGCATGTATGGTTGTATCGGCAACACGACGTCCTTACCGGTGCGTAAATTCCAGGGGGGAAATGATAAAGGATTCATGCCCGACCATGTGGTGGAACTATTGAACGCGAAAACCGTAGTTAATAACTTAGGGGATGGCTCTTCGTGCGGTGTGAGGTTTGTTTCTGTGCGTGTGTGTGACCGTTTTTTTATTTTTCGCGTGGCGCCCCCACACATTTTCCTAACTGTCACTTCAAATTAAGCAAAAGAGGCAGAGGATCACGCCTTATTGAATACTTAGCTGGGGTGGCAAAAATGAAGCAATTGCATGCCTTTTATTTATTTATTTATTTATTTAGTTATTTATTGAGTTTGTACTTCCGTTAGTTTTTGTTGGTTATTTTTGCCACCGTAATGATATACAACGGTATATGTATGTATGTCTGTTACGAATCTGTGGCATATGGAGTTGCGATAATTGCATGCTTGCATAAAGGCGCCATTTTCAGTTCAAGCTGTTTTTAGGCGATTTCACCCCTAGCTTTCCCTTCGAATGTGATTTTGCCTGTCATTCTCTCTTCCCCACCACGCTGCCTCAACGTGCACGATTGCACCATAGCAAGCGGGAGACTATGCCCTTTCGCCCTGTAAAACCGTCGGTAAAGAAGAGCGGCAGGTCTGCCCGCGTCCGACAGCTTGCACCGCGCGAGGTATACATCAGGGCTTGTGCAGAGGCAGGCCTGAGTCCGAATAGCGGTCTGATTGACCTCCTTTCCGTTTACCAAGAGTCTGCCAGTGTAGAGTCCATCGACGTTAGCCACAACTATTTGGGAGACAGGGGGGTCATTCCTCTGCTAGCCGTTGTGGATCGATGCAGCAATCTGCGCGATATCATTCTTAGCGAGAATGGTCTGCGTAACAATGCCGTTGCTGCACTGTGCAACTCTGCTGTGAAGCATCCCTCTTTGAAGAGCATTGATGTCTCCGATAATTATATCAGTGAGGGCGCTGCTGTTCAGCTTCATCGGCTTTTGGAGGATAATCCCAAGGTATGTGAGCTTGGGATAGACAATACTAAAATTGATGTGGAGTGGCGTCTGAAGCTGCGTGACCTTGTTCGAGTGAATGCTGCTGCTGCTGCTGCTGCTGCTGCCGCCGCTGCCGCACCTGCCGCAGCCGAAAGTTAGCAAGATGTAACAAATCGATGTGGATGACGCAGCTGAGGGAACAAAAAAGCAACAACAAGAAGACAACAGCGTTTTTCTGTTTCCTCGACTCATCCTTTTTTGTGCGTGTTTTTGGCTTTGCATGGATGGGGTCATTGCTTCACATTTCCCCTTTCTTTCCCCCATAGTCTCATACCTTGTATGCGTGATGTGTGAGCTTGCTTAGGCTTTGGCGTGACAGCATTTCATTTTTTTTTCTCTTTCTGACCTTTGCCTACTCTCGCGTGCTTTTGCGCCTCAACGTATGGTCCTAGTTGATGCTGTCACCGAAGAAAGTTAAACTGGACAAGCCGATAGCGGCGGCACACAAACGTATCTTTGCCTTTCTTCTTCGCGTCAATGAGGAGCGCGGCATTCGTGCAACACTTCGGGTTGCTGGTGGGTGGGTAAGGGATGTCCTGCTAGGTTTCCACTCGCAGGACATTGACATCGCCATTGAGTCTTCCGGTTTGGGGCATGTTTCCGGAGAACTTTTTGCGCGTGAGGTCGCGGTGTATCAGCAGGCGGTAGGCATGGCTGCACGCACGGTGAGCGTTATCCGAGTCAATCCGGAGTTGTCTAAGCATATTGAAACCGCAACGGTGTGTGTATATGACATTCCCATTGAGTTCTGTGCATTGCGTCATGATGAATACACGAGGCCAGATTCACGTATTCCAGAGGTCCGGCCTGCCACCCCACTTGAGGACGCGTTGCGGCGTGACTTTACCATCAATGCACTCTTCTATAACCTACACACGATGGAGGTGGAAGACTACACAACGGGTCTAGAGGATCTACAGCATCGTGTGCTGCGCTGCCCGCTGGACCCGTCAGAGACCTTTAGCGATGATCCATTACGTTTATTACGCGGAATTCGTTTTGTGGGTCAATTAGGCGAACTTAATTTTACACTTGATGATTCAGTTGTGCGTTGTGTGAACAAGGGGCTCCTTGAGAAGGTCACAGCGAAGGTATCACGGGAGCGTATTGGGAAGGAGCTGGTGAAGATGTTCTCAGGCCCATCACCTGAAAGGTGTGTGGATCTTCTTTTAAAAATGGGCATTCTCCAGCACGTTTTGCTGGCAGAGCTTTACATGAAGAGAAGCAAGAAGGGCAAAGTTACAGCTGAAGTGGAGAGAATAGAATATTTGATCTCCGGTGATACTGCGGCAGGAAAACTTGAGAGCCTCGTGGCGCTGAACCGGACACTGACGCCTCTATTTTCGAGAAGCGACTCTCCATTGCTGTTACTTTCACCATCCGATAAATTGGTGGCCGTGCTCTTTCTTTTATGCTTGCCACTCTACTACAGCACACCTCGTGAGCAGCTGACGGAGCGCCTCTACGTGTTGTGTGTGAATGGGCTCAAGTTGTCACTCGCCTGCTACAATACCTTACGGCGCATGATTGAGTGCCACAAAACTCTTCTCCAACATCGACTGGACATGCGCGGCATCACCAGTGAAGGGGTGACACATTCGACAAAACTCGCTCTGTTTGAGGGGTTGAGTGATCTGAATGACAAGCGAATGATTTTGTCAGCGTTCAAAATTGTTCTTTCCTCCTACTTGCTCCTTGAACATCGAAGTGAGCTTTTGGGTTCCAGCGATGTCGGTGCAGTGGCCGATATCATTAGCGATATGTGGTCCGCATTGGAGCGGGAGGCGGGACTGCTGGATGCCATGACGCGTCCGCTGCCACTGAAGGGCGGCGAGCTCTCAAAACTCATCCCGCTTGATCCCCCACAAATTGGACACGCACTGGTAACACTCCGAAGGTACGCGATGCTTCATCCGCAGGCATCGCGGGATGAAATGATCGCGTGGCTAAGGGAGAAGAGAACTGCATTGTAACCCTCCGTAAGCGTGTTGCGTGGAGTACGTGAATATTCACCGGCCGAACAGATCAGCACCACCATCCCCGTCAGCAACAACGGGGACGCAACAAAGAGCAGGAAAAAGAAAAGGAAATCAAAAAAGGAATGCGTAGGGGACGCGAAAGGCCGTGCTACGTCGCATTTATGCGTTTGTTGTTGTCGGCATGCATATGTACTGCACCGCAGCTATTCTTTTTCTTTGACATTTTTTTTCCCCCGTTTCTTTTGCCAATACCACAAAAATAACCCACTAATTTTCATCCAAGGTACCCCCTTTCTGTGTAGTCAGCGTTGAAATTGGCCCATGAACGTCATCACCTTTGCACCATTCACACAGCTTTGTTTGGGCTCCGGTAAGAAGCCGGGATACGCCCGCGTTGTGGCTTCTCGCCGCGTTGGTGCTGTGGAGGGGAAAAAACCCGAGGTTGCCGCGGTATTTCTGGACGAGAAGAGGAGCAAGCTTCGTGTGTGGTGTGAGCACAAAGGCATCACAACACTGCGAGGAGCAGGAAAGTACTCGTCACGTATCGTTGACACGGCCAGTGATGGTCTTTTCACTGCGTTGTTTTTTCATCATGACAAAGGAAGGCGCTTGGGTCTAGCCATTGTGCAGTTCAACCCGCTCAACGCGACACACCTTGCTGGGGATCCTGTAGACTACAGCGACGACCTGGATGCCGTTCTCATACCTTTAGTGCCGTGCGAAAAAAAGAGTAACGAAACAACCGCGCAACTGCAGATTCATTGCTCAAGCTTAAAGCTGACAGCTTCAGGTCTAGTGGTAAGTCTGCTGGTCTCTACCCGTGGTGGGGAACGATACCTCATCATTGGTTCCATCGGGGCGAACAAATGGAAGTGTTTTTGTTTGGATGCCGCATTTGGCCTATCCGCTTTGCTCAGTATTCAAAGCGATCGTATTGTTTCGGTGCTTAGCTGTGAGGTGGGTCCTCCAGTCGACCACACGATTTTGACAGTGTCCCCAACAGTGGAGTTGGCGCTCTCAGTCTTTGAGGCGACACGTATGGTCTCCGATGATAATGAGAAGAAGACTTACTTGTCAGTGCAATCTGCAGGGGTGCAGTGCTGCGTGGTGCTTCGTGAAACCATCTTTTCGTTGGATGACGGCGACCCAATCATTCGAGTATGGTATCAAAGTCAGCTCTTCCACCCGCCTGAGGGGCAAGGCGGTGCACGCCTTGCCCCTCTCTGCCGCATATACGCTGACCATGAGCAGCAGCGCTACGCCATAGTTGTCTCGTTTGCCTCGCAGAGCTACTTGGTGCACTTACGGCGATCCCCCTTTAATATGGAGCTTGTAGCCGGGTGTACCAAGATTGGGTTGCAAAGTCTCCCACACAGCGTGTTATGGCTAAGGCTGATGCACCCCTCGCGGTCAGAGGGCGGGTTACAAATAGTTCTTGTACTTTCACAAGACTACCGTATTTATGCTGCAGAGGTGTTTGGTAGCGCCATTAACGTGGTGGTGGAGAACGGAGACAACACAGTTCGTTTTACGCCTCCAGCAAGAAGTTGCTTTGGCAGTGACCACACTGTGGAAAGCTCTACGGACTCCCCATGTCTTATACGGGTTGGAGAAAGTGAGCTTCTCTGCTCCAATGGACTCTTGGCTGTGGTGCTGCGGGTGGCCGCACTTGCCATTGATGGGGAGATGCCGCGCGAACTTCTCATTCCCTTAACCATTGAGAATGAAACGTCAGAGAGGCGTGTCGTAACGCTCCTGAAAAGTCTGTCACGCCTTGAAAAGGTATCGAATTTGAGCCGAAGTGAGCTTCTTCAGCTTACATTTCAGCAGGTTCTGCCGATGCTTCGCCTCGCCGGATCTTCTCAGCATGAAGTCTTCCTGACTCAGCGAGTGTTTCAGGCTCTTTTAAATGCCGCTGCCCCAACTTCGGCATCGGATTGGAGGACGATGTGGGGTATCACCATGCTGTTGCAGAGAATCCTTTCAAAGAGGGATTTGGATAACTGTGTTGTGTATACAGACATCTTTTTTATTCATCTGGTAGATAATTACGTCCGTTGTAACGGGACAGTGGATGAGCAAGCGCAAGCAAGTGAGACCCTTTTAAGTGTTGTCTCCGAGGAATTAAAGTGTGCATGGAAACGGTTTATGCAGCAGCAGGATGAGGACGTCTCGTTTGTACTTGATAGTTTGGCAGAGCGTGTTTCACTTATTTCACTTGCGGAGGAATGCGTGCGCCGCATGGTTGTGGTCACCACTTTATCAAACGGGACGCATGTGGTGTCTGTGGGGGAACGCGTGTCTCATGTTATCCACGCCATTGCAACGGCTCTACTGGCCTCCTGTTTGGAGGTGCCGGTGTACGTGAACAAGGATGATGCGGGGCGAATGGTCTGTCAAATGCATCAAGTGGGAGATACCTCTCTTTTTCTACCGCCATCTTCTTTCAAGAATCGCACGACGTTTGAATACGCTCTGACGCTTTCTACGGACATTCTTTCTGTCACCTCTCCAGACACGCACGCAACTTTGTCTGCGAGAGCATTGCTTTCAATGCTCTTGTCGAGGCGATATCATGTGGTCTCTGCCTTCCTTTGTATTTTTACCGCTCCCTTGACGGAGTACTTGATGCCACTTGGCTCTATTTGCGACAATGCCCAGCTTATTACGGAGTGCTCAGCGGCGGCCTTCCTTACGGAGGCTGCACTCTTCAAGAAGATTCTCTCCGAACCTGTACCGTCAGACGTTCTTTGTGTTCTCTGTGCTGGATCCGTGCTTGATGACTACTTCAACACGGAACTTTGGTGTTACATCGGCAACGTCCTCAGCAAGGATACACAGTTCTTTATTGTGGTCGCGGTCATTCACGCGATGACGGACCGGATGATTGCAGCCCAAAACAACTACTCAGCGAGTGTGGCCAAGGCGCTTTTGAAAGAGGGGCTGGAGAATCCGCTGCAGGAGGAGGTGACGGTGGAAACATGCCGAAAGAGGCTGGGGATCATATTGGAGCGACTTGAGCATGCTTGGGCCTGCGCTGCTCCATGGTTGCCGTACAAGGTAAAAGATATCGCGAGTAGCGTGCTCACTATCAATGGTGCTGAGCAGGATGGAAATCACGACGGACAAACGATTTGTGGTGATTCCGTTGTCTCTCACACTTGCATTTTATGCTTTCGCTTATTGGCCCTAATTGGGTACTCGTATCGGACTGAGGAACACATCACGGAGCTGACAAAACAAGTGGCAGGTGATACCTCGGTGCTTGTCCACGTTGCTTTTTTGCTGCTGCAGGCCATTACGAACCTGAAAGGGACTGCGCTGCCGGTTGACTCTCTCCGATGGCGGTGTGTGGATCTCGCGGCGATGGCATTGCCGATGTGCACTGGTACACCTGGACTGGCCGGATTCATGCGGGAGATGCTTCAATACTCAGAGGCTGCTTTGACAGTCATTGCACCACTTAAGCAGTACTACTACACTGTAGTGGATCACCTTACAGAGGTTGCACAAGCAGACGGCAACGCTGGAGCGGGCGCCGCCTTTCACGAGCTGCAAGCGCAGATAACGGTACAGAAGAAGAACTCCCCCACAACCACAAAAACCACGACGTACTTCCGTTGGTCCAAGTGCGGCGGTGCGGTTGTTCCCGAATGGCCGGGCAATCACAACTTGCTTACCCGCCGGTATTTGATCAACACCGAGTGGGTGGACGCCATGTGGCCGATTGAGTTTGTTCCCCAGTTGCTTGCGGACTGTCTTACGCGGACACAGGAACGTATTTGCGGCTGCAACACCACAATTCGTCCGGCGGAGGGAGAGCCCTCGCCGCAGTTTTCTTACTCACTATTCCACCAACTGTGCAAGCTCTCTCCGCCGGTGCGCAACCATGCCTTGATAGCCCCCATTGAAGCGGCATCCGAAGGGGCGAAGCGTTCTGAGCTAAACCATCCTCAAGAAATTCGACGCACCGGGGATCACATGGCCCCTTCCAGTACGGCCTCAACCTCTGTGGCGATTGCACCATCAATGTTGCGTCGGAAAACATCCCCTGAAGCGGGGCCACATGCGGAGTCTTCCCCTTATCTGGAGCGAAATGATGATGGCTTGGTAGGTGGTGCATCGACTTTGTTATCTCCGCCAGTACGAGAGGTGCGATCACTGCCACGATTTTTGACCAAAGGTGGTGATACTAGCGCCGCTGCCGCTGCGGCCACGGCGTTGTTTCCACCCGAAAGCATTGCGTGGTGGGAGACAGATGACGCACTCGACGAGGCCGCGGGGCGGCAGCGCGTCATTAGGGAGACGCTGCAAGACATCAACCCTGAATTTACCACCACTGCCACGTCGTACACAAGAGCAACAAGTGAGGGCGGGGATAATCTTTCTGAGAAATTTGACAGAAAGTTTTCCTCGTCGAGTTTTTCGCCGCGTCGTTGCAGAAAACATCATGTGCACCACTACCGCTGCGCCAAACACCGGGCGCATGGGATCCACACCAAAGAGTGGTATCATTTGAGAAGACAGTCTCGCCATGGAAATGCTCCAGCGGGGATGCGGTCACCAGAAGTCAGTTCCCTGGCTGCAATCAAAGAGGAGGCAGCGATGAATGTTAAGCTTCTGCAATTTAAGCATGTGCTTCAACCACCAAATCTGCCATCGAGTGTGGTCCCAACGGATAAGATACAACTTGTACAGCCACGGCTTTCAGAAGACACAAACGACGTGGCACCACTGCAGCTTCTCTCGCTTAAGGCAAAGCCACACAGGCCTCGCGTGAAATTGTTTGCGTGGAGTGGAGCTGAAACCAATGATGCTGAGGTCGAAGGAAACGGTGCCGGCGCGAAGAATGTCGGACCGGACCGACCACATGGTTTTCTTGTAGGAACATCGTCGCATTCGCAGTTGTTGGAGCCACCAAGCTTGCCGCCAAGTTCTGTGTTTTTGAGTCCGTCTCCTTTGCTCACGCTCAAGTTTCCAGTAAACGTAGATGCAACCCATCGGAAACCGGTTTCCCAGGCCGCGGTACCACGCTCACTGCAAGAAGAAGAACGCCGTGTGGGAGACACGGAGGAGCCATTGGGCCCTATCCCTGCCCCCACCGTGAATGTGCCTATCACTTCTGCTTCGTTAAAACAGCAGCAGAACCTTCCCACAAGTACCACCGCACTTTCGTTGACATCGAATGCCCCTTCGACGATGCCACCTTTTGCTCACCACGAGAGCTCCGCTGGATTCATGCTGAGTGGTGCTGCTGCGCCGGTCGAGATGAGGAACGAGGAAGCAGAGTTGAGGGAGTCATCAAAACAACAAGTGGCGTTGGCGCCGACCACATCGCGATCCATTTTTCCAGCTTCCGTTGAGGACTCTCCGACTGTGTTTGCGTTGAAGAAGCCGGTGCTTCCACTTTCGGAAACGGCCGCATTTTACAAGTACGTGGACGAACTGAAGGCTGCAGACACTGCTGCCGTCCCTGTGCCTCTTCCACTCCATCCTGCGCAGTCTTTGCCTGCGTCAACGCCGCCTGTCATGCCTACTGGAGTCACTTCAAAAATTCCTGAGTCCCTGCAACAGCAACAACGCGATATTATTGGAGTTGTGAAGGAGCTACTCGCTAAGCACGAGGAACAGCAGGCAAAACAATTCAATGGTGTTATTGAGGCGATTCGAACAAGCACACAGAGACCACCTACGCCTGTGGTGAGTGCTCCAGTTGCTGTGCAGCAAACACAAGGGTTGAACGCGACAGAGCAGGCAGCGTTGGTACGCCACACGATTCAACAGAAAGACAAGCTTTTGATGATGAACCAAGATTTGTTGGACCTTCATGCGCGGGCTGAGCGTCTTACTGCAGCTCCAGTGAAGAATGAAGCCACATCATTTGCTTCCCCACACATTTTAGTAGACAGTGAAAAGACGCGTCAGGTAACACAACCAACAGTTTCTCTGGCCGTTCCTGTGCAGCTTGCCACTACGACCCCTGCAAAGAAAAGTGAGGTTGCAACCGTGTCTTCTGGCGTCCAAGTTGGTGTAGGCGTGAAGAGGATGGAAGATGCAGCCACTATGGCGGTGACACCAGTCGCACCACCACCACCAGCAGCAGCAGTGACAACAGCAATAAGAATGACACCAGCGCCTCAGGTGACTGATGAGACTAGCAGCGGTGTGAAGAATATGGTCCCGGACCCTTCCTCTACTATGAGCATCAATCATAGTTTGTCTAGTCTTTACCAACTAAATGCTGAGCTGTTGCGCGTTAATGCTACAGCTGGTGATATGGAACGAGCCATTCAGGAGTCACGGGCCGTGCTGCATAAGCACGCCTCACTGAATAACGCGTACGCGTCTGCTGTTGAAGGATCATTAATGGTGGATGCAATGCGTCAGCGAACCGCCGCTCTTGAGCAGCAGCTTACAGTTCTGAACTCCACTGCGGCAGATCCTCCATCTGCGGCTAACCAAAGCATGAAAGATACTTTAAAGTGGCATGCCCTGTCCGAGTCGGAGGAAATTTTTGGCAAACATGTGTTTGTTTCCTCCACTGTGGAGAGTGGAACTACCGGGCAGGGTAACGAGGGGGGGGCACGGGAGACCTTGCCGCCTCGCCAGTTTGCTTTTACAGGTGAAAAAGTTGAGGCTGAGTGCAATGGTTTCCCTGGTTTTGGGCCGCCGGCTCCTCTTCCTGTTTCAAAAGAACAAGCTTCAGATCATGTGTTTCAGTCCCACACGGAGGAAACTCTTCGGAAGGACTCACTTCCTGTTAACCCCGGCACCACAGAAACTCCAAGTGGGGCTTTGCACACACCAGCTTTCCGCTCTCACCGAGCGAAGACTGCTTCTATTGGCCGAGATCCATCACCATCTATGGGCAGGCGGGGTAATTCATTGCAGCGTCGTTCAGGTGCTTCGCTCTCAAGTCCGGTGGTGGACTTGGGCGATATTTATACGGCGGCTGAGTCCTCGTTTAGGCAATCAGCGGCGAGGAGAAGCATGACACCTGCTAGGACTCGGGCGGGGGTCACTTCGCCATCCCAGCGAGTACCGGAGCGATTTTTCATGTACATACCGCCTGCCGACGCAGGGAAGACGCGGCGCGCAAATGACGGATGCAAGACTGCTTCTCCTCCTTCTGCACCACGCCACCGCTCAATGGCAATCGAGTCGGGCGCGACAACCGCAATGACAATAAAAACTGTCAATGTATCAAAAGCGTTGACAGTGGCCCCCAAGCACAGCACGAGAAAAGCCCCCTCATCTGGTAGGGACAGCAAGCGACGGGAAACACTTGCACTACACACATCTAAGCGTCTTGCAGAGCTTAACAGGGCCTTTTTATAGACTGATAGAATGGTTGAGCAAAGAGGTAAAAAAAGAAAAGAAGAGGGAAACAGTAATGCCCCATGCATGTGTTTATTTGTATTTTTATTGAATACAAAAAATAAAACATAATGGTTTATTTATTTCTTTTTTCGAGTTCTCTGTGTTCTGTATCCTTTTTTTTTGTTCTCTTTATTTGTCTTGGAGGGGGCACAGAGAGTACTCTCATGTGATGTGTGATGTTTGGCTTTGCTTTTCTTCTTTTTCACCGCCATTTCTTTCTGTTGCGCGTCATTTTCTTTACTTTGTTATTTTTCCTTTTATGGACTCCCATCAGTTAAGGGCTTGCGTGTTGAAAGAACCCATTAGTGAAAAGTAGTTATCAGCTGCATTTCTTTGGGTCCTACTTCGACCTCAGACAGATAATATCCCCGCACACCTACACATTCACACCAGGAGCGTGTTTTTTTTCTACCTTTGTCACTCGTCTTTTTCTCTCATTTGTTCGCCGCACAGACAGTGTGTTTTTTTTCGTGCGTGTGAATGTACAGTCAGCAGTTTCCTCAGAATGGCCTGTATGGCACGCCTAACATGATGCCCTATCAGGGTGTGATGCAGCCACCGATTCCTCCGCAGGGAACGGCTCCTGGCATGGTGTCAAACTACAACAACTCTAACCGTGGTGGCTACGATGCCTCACAGGCCAATCGGAACATGGGACAGCGCCAACCGTCGCGTCAGCGCAATAACGAGATCGGCGAGGTGAGCCGTGTCATTCATATGCGTAACATTACCCCCAACGTGACGCAGCTGAGCATTCAGAATCTTGTCCAGAACTTTGGAAACATTAAACACATTGTTATGCTTCGTCAGATGAACCAGGCACTCGTAGAGATGGAGTCCACCAAAAGTGCACAACAGTTGGTGGATTTTTTCCGACAAACAGGCTACGCCGAAATTGATGGTCGACGCGTGTACATCCGTTACAGTAATCATCAGTCGCTTACTGCGACTCAACACACAAGCAAGACGTTACTGGTTTCTATGTTTAACACCCAGTATGACGTTTCGGCTGCGGCGCAAATCACTCCCATGATTGTGTATCAAATTTTTGGCAATTACGGTAGCGTGCAGAAGATTGTGGTGTTGCCCAAGAATGAATCCAGTCATCGTAACCACAACCGTGTTCAGGCGTTGGTGCAGTTTGACAGCAAAACGACTGCGGAAAACGTGAAAAGTATTTTGCAGGGTCAACCCGTAACAATTGGCGACACGGTTACTTTCACCCTTGACATTCAGTTCTCGCGCATGGACGACATAAAGACGAGCAACCCCGCCATATCGCTGGTTATCAACGAGGATGGTGTTCCCCAGCCACCGCAACCGCAGCAACTGCCACACCCCTCTCAGCAGCAGCAGCAACAGCCCCCGCCACCGCCGCAGCAGCAACAGCAGCAACATCAGATGCAAGGCGGGAACATGTACCCAGTTATCCCACAGCAGTGGAACTAAAAGAGGTGGCGTGTATGTATGAACGCGGGAGATCCACGCGGAGGAGGAGGGGGGCGACCACCGTCCCGCAAACGCAAGGAAACGATACCGAGTGCAGCAGGATAGAGTTCCCAGGGAATGATGAAGAAAAAAACGATGAGGGCAAAAACCGAAGAAAAACTAGACAGCGTAAATAATACAACTTAGTGTGCACCGGAGGAAACACGATGCTTCAGCGGGAAAGAGAAGTGGCGAGGGGGGAAGGGAGAAAAAAGAAAGGAAAAAAAGGACTCGGGCTCATTTGTTTGAAAAGAAGAGAGAGGGAGAACAAAAAAAGAAAAGAAGGAAGGACCGGAGTATGAAAGAAAATAAAAATAAAAAAAATATGCAAAGGAAAACAAAAAAAAAAAGAAGGAAAATGACTTTGTGGACACGGCGGGGAAGAAGGAAAAAAGAAGGAATGAGAAGAGAGGAAACAATATTATGAGAAGTTTGCAGCTGAAGACTGGAGAAACAATTAAGGCGATTCGCGACGAATTCAATCAATTACTGCAATTTCATTTGACCCCCAAATGAGAGGCCACACAAGCCGAGCTTTTTTTTTGTTTGGGGATTGCGAATGCCGCCTAGGCTTAACTGTACACAGGTTTCACTGCTCTCCTCCTCTCACTATCTCCCACCACACACACACATATCCTTTATTATTGTTGCCATTCCGGCACTCCTCCCTCACTCCCCACCCCCTTCCTTCCTTTATTCCTTTCCACCCCACACATTTTTTCGAGACATTAGAGTTAGTCAGCCAGAAGAAGCGATGATGGAAGCACAGATGAGCATGTGCGCCTACCTACCCGCCCACTCTCCTACACGCACACTCATACCCACACGAAGAGGGAGTGTTTCTCCCTTTCTTCCCTGCTCTCTTTATCTTGAAAGACGTTTACAAATCATTTGGAACTCCTGAATGATGTGGCATATTGTTATTTTATGTGTTATATTGCCAATTATTGGTGACTATATATATATATATATATATATATATATATGTATATATATATATATATATATAT
>NW_021705836.1:17599-26057 GCF_003719475.1 Trypanosoma rangeli
GTATATATATATATATATATATATATATATATAATGTATATATATATATAATGTATATATTCATTGTTGTTTGTCTTTTTTTTGTTTGTTTGATTTTTTTTTTATTGCCTAGGGTTTTGCCTGTGCAAACGTCTTATAATGGAGTCGCGAATCAATATTCCGGCAACGCTGGTACAATTTCTTATGCGCAGTCAGCCCCCCAGTAGTCGAGGCGAGTTCACGCTCCTTATGACGGCTATTCAGACCGCGGTAAAGGTGATTGAGAAGTACATCCGTTCAGCCGGAATGCAGGGTCTCTTTGGATACCTTACCGATAACACTTCCAACGCATCTGGAGATACGCAGGCGAGGCTTGATGTGATAGCAAACAATGCATTTAAGGCGTATTTGTTGTCCTCAACGGGGGTTGCTTTTCTTGGTAGTGAGGAAGAAGAGACTCTTGTGTTGGTTGAAGGGGATCATCAAGGAAATTATATTGTGTTTTTTGATCCACTGGATGGGAGCAGCAACATTGATGCAAACATATCCGTTGGCTCCATCTGGGGTATCTGGCGTGTGCCTGTGAATACGAAAGTCACGACCATGGAAGAGGCCAGTGCAGTACTAAAGCACTTGTCGGGAAAATGCCTTGTATCAGCAGGTTACGCCATGTACGGAACATCCACAAATCTTGTAATAACGACGGGGCACGGGGTGGATGGATTCACGTTGGACCCGACTATTGGCGAGTTCATTCACACGCATCCGCACATCACACTTCCAGCGTCCCGTACTATTTACAGTGTGAATGAAGGAAACTTTCGCAACTGGGAGCCATGGCTTCAGAAGTATATGCATTATATTAAATCAGAATCAAAGGATTTGTATTCTTTACGTTATATCGGTTCAATGGTTGCTGACATCCATCGGACACTGCTTTATGGTGGTATTTTCTGCTATCCTGGTGATCGCAAACAGCCAGAAGGGAAGTTACGGCTCTTCTATGAGGCTGCCCCAATGGCAATGCTTGTGGAGCAGGCTGGAGGTAAGGCCTCTACAGGTAAGGGTCGTGTCCTGGATGTGGAGCCGAAGAAACTCCACCAACGTGTGGCTGTGTACATGGGTAGTAGGCAGGAAGTGAACTTGTGTCTCTCATTTCGGCAGAGTGAACAGAAGAAGCCTGGAAGTAAGCTGTAAAGGAGTTTAGAGAGTGCGGGGTGAGGAAGGAACATGACGATCAGGAGGGGTCACATGGGTGTGAATCACGTTGAAACAAACAAGGGAAGAAAGATAGCAACGACCAGCAACAACAAAAAGACATGGTAGGAAGAAACTATAGCAATTACGGGTTGGTAGTAAAAAAGGAAGGCACTAACTTTGAGTGAGTTCAGGGCAACGCCAAAATAAGAAATACGAACAAAAAAAGAAAATAGTGGAACAAAACGGACTATGCATTACAATGATCCTTTTCCTTTTCTCTCTTCTTATCCTCTTCACTTTTTTTTTGTTTTGTTTTTCAAATCTGTTGAAAACACGTTTTAATTGATTTATTGTTCTTAGTTTGTGGTTGATTTTTTTTGTTTTGTTTGTTTCTGCTTTATTAGAGAGGGAGGGACTTGTTTTTCTTTTTGGCTTCAGCGTTATTTGTGGTCCCATATTTACTTTTAATATATATATATATATACATATATTGTTTTTTTTTGTACATTTCCTTTTGACTATACTGCGGCCCGTTTAAGAGGTGGGCGTAAGGTGAGGATAAACTTTGTGTTGAGTGTTTGAATGAGAGATTCGCGTCGTTTTTGCGTAGTATTAATGTTGTGCCACCCGCACGTGACCAAGGGGAAGTCAAAGCAGGAGCAGTACTATACCACCTACAAATGAGTCCCCGCATAAAATGGCTTCTGATAGAGTTTGGAGAATATGGTGAGAGATGCTGCCAGCAGCGACCATCACCATCCTTCTTTTCTCATCTTGGACTGGAATACCACTCTTTTTTAAAAAAATCTTATTGGCCTTGTAGGCCGCATCCTTTTTATTTCTGCATAACATGTCAAGAACGGCGTTTACAGAACGGAGGAAGTGCATCAACCCCTTTACCCGGCTCAGGACTTAGTGGCTGGGCGCTGAAGACGTGGAGTTGCTTGCGCGGTACGACGAGCAGGTTTTTTTTTAGCGTCCTCTGGACGCGGAGTGGCGCGGCACCATTGTTTTTCTGGCGTGCTCGACCGTTGTGTTGGTCAATCACGCACAAACAAACGGGGTCAATGAGATTTTGGACAATATCAAGCTTAATCGTCAACGGTACTACAAACGTGACTTTGCACTAGAGTATGTATTGAACGCACCGCAGGCGGTGCATGATAGCCCAAAGGGGTATGCGTATCGAGAAGAGACCTCCGGGTTGATGCTGAACGCCGATAATAAGTGAGTCTCTGACTTGTCACGTGAGGAGCGTCGTCAGCGGTTTAAGTCGGTGGAAATCAGACCGGAAATGGTTGAGGCGGCGAAAAGGCTGCGGCGTAGTTCACACTATCAGTGAGGTGTGTGCGGGAGTGCAGGAGGGGAGGGAAAACAAGAAGAAAGAAAGAAAGAAAGAGAGGATGGAACTAACAGAGCAGGGTTGTAGTATGCCCTACACGATAATCTGTAGCCATGTTATGTTATCATTTTTTATATGCGCCGTTCCCTGTCTTGTCTTACACTTAGTCAATTTGACAGTGTGTAACCCTTTTTGAAGGGCTGGGGGCAGTAGTTTGCGGCGGAGAATGGACTTTAGCAAGAAACACAAGACGAAGGGGGATGCATCGCTGATGGCAGGGCGTCATGAAGAAGACGGGGCACCGGTGACGCAACTCTTTCCCGATTTGAGTGCCACGCTTGACAGCACCAAACCCCTTCCTAAAGACTGTTCCACACCAAAGTTAGAAGTCACTGGAATGCCCTCTACGCAAGCAGCCGTGCACGGTGGTGCATGCACATCCAAAGAGAAGCTCGATACTAAGTGGACATCGACCAACACCTTGAATCCCGCGCCGGTTGAGGTAAGACGACGTGAGGTAAGAAATTCTCAGGGCATTAGACTGCGCATTGCGAGCAAAAAAAAGCCGGTGATGCGTGATAATGCGACAAATGAGGCTGATAGTTTGGTGCGAACACCAAGAGAAGAAGATTGTGTGGATGAACCTGATGCGCAGCGTAGGAGCACTGAGGAGATGAGTGGTGCAAAACCATTGTCTGCAACCGTTACTTGGCATGACGACCAAGGGAGTTTTACCAGTGAACAATGTGGAAGCAGTGATGGCATCCCTCGCTACCATTTGCTTTCTGTGGAGGAGAGGCTCCGTGTCATAAAGGAGGCACGAATAAAACGGCTGGATAAGATGCAGGATGAGCTTGCGAAGGCGAGAGCAGGGACTATTGCGCCACGGCCAACCACACTAATAAAAGTTAATCAAAACAGACTTAAGGCCATTGTGGGGCGCCCATCTTCGACCGCCAGCGGCACCAGTTTACCACTTCCGATTCAGGAGCGTTCGGCTGATGAGTCTCAAGCAGAATCACTCGAAAGGGAGGCCTCATTGTTTGGCACTGAGGTGTCGTTGGCGCCGCGTTTGCTAGCTGTTTCCCCCAACACAGTACAAGAAACAGAGGGGGAGGTTAACACTTCACCATGGATCGAAAAGGATGACTAAATATTTTTGTTTCCTACATCTTTTCACCTATCCGTACATTCTTTTTTTCTCTTTATATATGTGTATATATATATGAAGTGGTGTTATACCTGTACTTCTGGTGTGTTGGCAAGAGGCCGCTGCAGTTATATCATTCTATGAGGTATGAGTGAGAGAGCTGCATTTCTCTGTTCCATTTGCCACGTCCGTTTTTTTTTTTAAATTTGTTTGTGACAGGAGACACCTTCACGATCGTCAAGATCATATGAAAGCAGTATGAATTTTTTATTGGTTTAGTTGTGTTTTGTGACCGTTGCTTAAGTCATTCTTTTTTTTTTTGCATTTGTTTTCTTCCGAAAAGGTATAATATATAATATTTTCCTTAACTGTAGTAGTACTGCGTCAAAGAATGCGACGTGCACTGGAGCTTTTGTCTGGCCGTCTCCTTCACCGCCCGCCGGTAGCGTTGACTATGACATGCATGCTGCGCCCTTTTCGGACTCAGTCCGGGGCGGCCGCTGACGCCGAGCAAGAGGAGCTTGAAAAGGACAAGGCGGCGTTGAGAAAGTACTCGATGCTCATGGGCGTTGGACTCCTGTGCGCTGGCACTCTTTGGTATGGCTCGAGGCAGGCAAATAAGCGGTACTTTGGCTCCGAGGGTAGTGCGCGGGTAAACGTTGAGACGCGGGGTCGGCCGGCACTTGGAGGCCCCTTTGTTCTCGTGAAAACTGATGGAGAACCCGTCACGCAAGCAGAGTTTTTGGGTTCGTGGACATTTTTTTTACTTTGGCTTCACGCACTGCCCGGAGATCTGCCCAGTGGAGTTAAATCGCATGTCGAAAGTGGTGGACGCCGTGCGGGCACGGCGCCCCAACGATCGTATTCTCCCTCTCTTCGTTTCCTGCGACCCGCGGCGGGACTCGCTGGAGGCCATTGAAGAATACCTTTCTGCCTTTCATCCGGACTTTATTGGGCTTGTGGGAACGCCTAAACAAGTAAATGATGCTTGCAAGTCGTATCGCATCTACTACTCTCTACCTAGTGACGAGGCGGTGGAGACAAACGACTACCTGATTGACCACAGCATCGCCATTTTCCTCTTTGATCCGAAGGGGCGATTTGTAGACTTTTTTGGGAATCGCTACGATGAGTCAGAGATCACAGACCGCGTGCTGCATTACATGGAGCAGCTCGAACGCAATCCAGAGTGGACAAACTGGTGATTATTAACCCTTCGTGAACGAAGCAGAGGCAACACCAACAACAACCACACACACAAAATGAAAAAAAAAAATGAGGTTGTTTTTTCTGTTTGTTTATTTGCATTTACCAGTTGTCTCTGGCGCTTCAAGGACCTTCCAAAATTATTATTATTATTATTTTTGTATCGAATCCGTGTTTCACCTGCTATTCACCTTGGGGTTTCGTTGTGTATTTGTTCCTGTCATTACAAATTTTTTATTTTATTTTGTGGTGTCGGAGGAGGAAAGCGAGGCGCGGCGCATCCAGGTCCTTTTCTTTCCCACTCTCTCTCTCTTCTTCCCCATTTTCACTCGCAGAGTGATGTCTCGCCGCTGGCTTCATATATTTCTGTGTGAGTTGTATCGTGCTATTATTTAGTGATTGCCTCTTAACGTCGCCCCTGTCGCTCACGTGCAATGGAGCCGCTGTACTGCAAGGTGGTCCTGCTTGGGGACAGCAAGGTCGGAAAGACATGCCTACAATACAGTTTTGCGAATGGACTCGAGTACTTGGCAAGGCATCGGGACTACCACAGGGCCGCCGTAGAGAACTATGAGTTGCTTCTTCCCATCAATGACAGAGATAGCGGGGCAGACGGTCCGCTAGCCGTGAGGTTAGCTCTCTGGGATATCGTCGGGTGGGAGGACTTCGATGAGCGTCGTCGCATGTGCTACCTCAACGGTGTGGCACCTGTTGATGGAGCTGGGGACGGTGATGAACACGCAGGTGTCTGTGAGCCAAAGGCCCTGTCGTCGCTACTGCAGTGTGATGTTTCAGTTTTTATTTTGTGCTTTGCGTGGGATAACCCACACAGCCTTACAAACGTGCAGATGCGTTGGTACCGCGAACTTCGTCGAGTGCAGCAGGCAGCGGCATTTCTGAGAAATGGCAACCACTGCAGACCATTCAGTGTAGTTCTGTGTGGCACCAAGTTTGACCTGAGGGTCGAGGCGGACAGGCGCGGCATCACTGAGGGAACGGTAACGTGGGAGCTGGCGCACACTGTGCAGCAGGGCATTAACGCTGATGCGTTAGTGGTATGCAGTGCCAAGACAGGCTTCGGAGTTCGAGACGTGTTCCACACCGCCATGTTGTTGTGGCTTCAGAACCAGCCAGCGTACATGAAAGGGCTGACACCCACTCCCTCTCGAGAAGCTTTGACGATAAATGACGGGGATGAAGTTCATCATTTACCCAGTAAGCGGCACATCACAAAACGGTCTTGTCGGCTTTTGTAATGACGCTTGAACAAAAGAAATATTGAACGGAACTGCTGCAGCTGTGTGTGAGTGTGTGCGGGAAGTTGCTGTTTTTGGTGTTTTACTTTTTGTTTTTTTTTACTTTTTTTTTTCTTTTCGGTTCTGCCGTTGCTTTTGGGAGGGTGAGGAAGGCGCCTGCGTACGGAGATGGTCACGCTCTCCGTTGCCCGCAAGGATGAGAGCGGTGACCCACGTCACTTTGGCACTTCCACGGATGACACCGCCATTTATTTAGAGGATTCCATGGACGAGCCTACCGCCCGATGTATCAGCTCTGCCCCATCGGTGGTGGCTATTCTCTCTCCGCAGCGACTACACACAAATGGCGGTCGCACTGTTGACATTACTGAGTATGACAACAGTAGCATTGGAAACAGCTGTGGCGCAAAGTCCGATCGATACGTTCCTCTTTCTGACTTGACAAACACGGGCGTCACTCGGTTGTCTCTTTCAAAGTCACCTATGCCACGACGCTCGTTGTCCTTGTCCGCGGCGCCAAGGCGTAACTCCTCGCATACACCGAATTCCTGTGATAAGCGACAGCCACACAACCATCCGAACCAGCGTCATCACTATCAACATACACATTGCGCCAAGTCCGCTTCAGTGGGCCAAAGTTTAGGGGCAAGCCTACAACCGGAACGCTTGGTTCCACTTGCCGAGTATGAAAAGCTTCAGCGGGAGCGTAATCGTTACGAAAAGATGTATGAACATCAAAAGGCTCTTTATGAAGACATGGCACAGAGACAGAGTGAAACGCACCAAGAACTGCAGAAGAAAATTATGGATGTTGTTGCTCTTTCCACACGGAATGAGGAAAATAAACGATTTATTCGTCAGTTCAAACGAGATGTGGCCGAAAACAGAACACGTGTCATGGACATTCAGAACCGTGCCCTCGAGGAGACGAGGCAGGAAAAGAGCGCCCGGGAGCAGTATCAAAGACAGTTACGTGAGTATGAAGACAAATACACTCTTCTTATCGAGAAGCAGGAGACGAAGATGACTGGTCTTGAGAGCTTGCTGAAGGATATTACGTCTATGAGGGGAGAGGGAGACAGAGTTCATGTGTCACAGCTTGACGCCCTTCTCAAGGCAGCTTACGCAAAAAACACCGCCCTCTTTGGTGATCTACTGCGTCAGGGACGTCAAATAGACTTGTTGTTTGAGGGGAAGACATCGCTTGAGAAACAGCTAGAGCAGTTGCGCCGTGAGAGACGCGAGATAGAAGCGGCATGGGCAGAGGAGCGGCGACGGATGATGGCGGAGACGGAGCGCTACAGCGCGGAGGTGGCGCAGCAGCAAAGCTCCATCTTGGAGCTACGACAAATGTTGATACGCGTCCTTGACTCCGAGGGCCCCGCTCGGGGCGGAGAGCAGAATGACGACGACACCGACAGCAGTAGTTACTCCTCTGGCTCCGCCTCACAGGGTACTCGGGATGAAGACGAGGAGGGCGGAAGCGAGGAGGACGAGGAGGACACTCTGATGGGTAAGTTGGGCGCGTCAGTCGTTTTTGCTGCGAAGTCGCAGGATGCGGAGGCGGATAAGGACGCCGCGCAGCCACCGCTGCCACACGTAGAACGATCGCTAGAGCGTCGGGCGCCCGACTTGGCGACGCTCTCCGCGCAGATTCAGGCGAAGTTGAAGGCCCTCCCAAGGGGGCGGGTGTGAGGACGAGAGATCTAGGTGGGAGGGGGACCCACCAACCGCACGCAAAAATGTGCGCCAATAGCAGGGCAAGAGCGACTGGAACTAAAAAAAAGGCAATAATCGTGGAGGCGGCAATAGAGAGATGATTTTGCCTCTGCCTTCATCGCAACCGCTGCGGTGACTTCGGTCTTTGATTTATAACTTCACTTAGATGTTTAGATGACTAGAGAGAGAGAGAGAGAGAAAGGAGGGAGGCGTGGGAGGGACAGTAAGCTGAGGAGGTCGGGGTGTTCTTTGGTGGCATTTCCGTTTCTTTTTCCTTTGATATAATTATTGTTGGTTGGCTTGTTGGATGCCGAGCTGCAGGGAGATCCTGTGAGGTTTTTTATTAGTAAAACACAAGAAAAAAATACCTACATGTATCAAAAGGAAAGGGAAATACTTGTTTTTGTATCATCATTTTTATTCGTCTCGACCTGCGAGCCTGTGCGAGCTGGCTCTTGCGGTTGTGTGAGACTGAGTGTGCATGGCACAGTACCGCTCACACACTTTCAGTGCGTGCATTTTCTTACGCCATTGTGCGTCATTCCACCTTTTAAGAAGAGGTCGAAAAGTAATATATATATATATATATATATATATATATATATA
>NW_021705836.1:26082-47423 GCF_003719475.1 Trypanosoma rangeli
TATATATATATATATATATATATATATATATATATATATATAACGACGGTAAAGAAACGCAAGGCTGGTGGTATTGGGGATGCCATTTTCAGCCGGACCAAGTTGCTCTGATAACGATGCCTGTCCCCTCCTTGGATACTGGTCCATCTAGCACCCATTCGTATGCGTTTGAGTAGTTGCACGCACAAACTTGTGCACGTGAACACACAAATCGTTATGTTTTGTTGCTTTTCCTTCTTTATGAAACATCTCTGTTTGCAACAGCAAAAGGAAACACCAAAGTCGGCAACAGCAAAAAAAAAAAAGGAAAGAAAACTGAGTATTGTGGTCATGTCGAACGAATTGGCGGCGACCCTGCGGCAGGATGATGAGGAGGATGTTTTTCTGCGGCCTCCGTCAAAGGGATTGTCGTCGGTGGAGGCGGATCGACTCCTTGACCATCATGGGCGCAATGAGCTTCCACACAAGACTGTACCTGGCTGGCTTATTTTTGTGCGCTGTTTGTGGGGTCCAATGCCCATCGCCATTTGGTTAGCCGTTACCATTGAGTTTTCTCTTCAAAATTTTCCCGATGGTGGCATTCTACTTTTCATTCAGTTTGCCAATGCCACAATCGGCTGGTACGAAACAACTAAGGCCGGTGATGCGGTGGCGGCACTTCGTGACTCATTGAAGCCCCTGGCAACGGTCATGCGTGATGGAGTGTGGCAGAACATTGACGCGGCGCTTGTGGTGCCAGGAGACCTTGTGAAACTTGCCTCAGGCTCCGCGGTTCCCGCTGACTGCACCATCAATGAGGGAACCATTGACGTGGACGAGGCGGCGCTCACGGGTGAGTCGCTGCCGGTGACGATGGGAACGGAACAAATGCCAAAGATGGGCTCCACTGTGGTGCGAGGGGAGGTGGATGGCACAGTGCAGTTTACAGGTCAAAAAACGTTTTTTGGCAAAACAGCGTTGCTTTTGCAGTCCGTTGAATCCGATCTTGGCAACATTCACTACGTGCTGGTACGAGTCATGTCCGTTCTGACATCGTTTTCACTTGTATTGTGTATTATCTGCTTTGTTTATCTTATGGAACATTACAAGATGAACTTTTCTGATTCTCTGGAGTTTACCGTTGTGTTGCTTGTCGTGTCGATCCCAATTGCCATCGAAATTGTCGTCACAACCACGCTTGCGCTGGGGTCAAAGGAGCTGTCAAAGAAGAAGGTGATTGTCACCCGCCTCTCCTCGATTGAAATGATGGCCGCGGTCAATATGCTTTGCTCTGACAAGACTGGAACATTGACACTGAACAAGATGGAAATTCAGGAGCACTGTCATGTTTTCAGTAAGGAATACAACCGTGAGAGTGTGCTCGTCTTGGCGGCTCTTGCAGCCAAGTGGCGTGAGCCGCCACGTGATGCGCTTGACACGATGGTGCTGAGCGTGGCTGACCTGGATAAGTGTGACAGGTACACACAGCTGGAGTTTGTTCCTTTTGACCCTCGCATTAAGCGCACAGAGGCGACCCTCCGCGGTCCCGACGGTCTTGTTTTCAAAGTAACCAAGGGCGCACCAAACGTTGTCTTGCAGCTGGTGCACAACCGCGACGCCATTAAGGCTCAGGTTGAGGGCATCATTGAGGACTTGGGTCGGCGTGGCATCCGTTGCCTCACAGTTGCTCGCACTAAGGAGGACCAGCAATGGCATATGGCGGGTATTTTGACCTTTCTGGATCCTCCGCGTCCCGACACAAAGGAGACTATCCGCCGCAGTAGGGAGTATGGCGTTGATGTGAAAATGATTACGGGTGACCATCAACTCATTGCAAAGGAGATGGCTCGTATGCTTGACATGGACACAAATATCTTGACCGCCGAGGGGTTGCCAAGATTTCCCGCAAGTGGAGACCCAAAGGATATTCCATCGACACTCGGTGAGTCACATGGTGACATGATGTTGGCTTGCGGAGGTTTTGCCCATGTGTACCCGGAGCATAAATATATGATTGTGGAAACGCTACGACAACGCGGATATACGGTGGCAATGACAGGGGATGGCGTCAATGATTCTCCCGCACTGAAGCGCTCTGACGTTGGCGTTGCCGTGGATGGTGCCACTGACGCCGCTCGAGCCGCATCAGACATGGTGTTGACGGAGCCCGGTTTAAGTGTCGTTGTGGACGCGATGCTTATTGCGCGTGGAGTTTTTCAACGCATGCTATCTTTTCTAACGTATCGTATTTCTGCAACTCTACAGCTTGTGTTATTTTTCTTTATTGGCGTCTTTGCCCTTCCGTGCCAGGACTACGGTGTGGAGGATCCAGACTTCCGCTTTTTTCGCATCCCGGTCTTGATGTTCATGCTTATTACACTGCTGAATGATGGGACTCTGATGACGATTGGATACGACAACGTTGTGCCTGATCAACGTCCTCAGCGCTGGAATCTGCCTGTGGTGTTTACCATTGCCGCTGTGCTTGCCTGTGTGGCGTGTGCGTCGTCCTTGCTCTTGCTCTGGATGGCACTGGACTCTCACGACACCTCCTCGTGGTTCCACAATTTTGGCATTCCGCCTGTTTCCGAGGGTCAGATTGTGACAATGTTGTACCTTAAGGTCTCCATCTCCGACTTTCTAACGCTCTTCTCGTCGCGTACCGGCAACAATTGGTTCTGGTCATTCCGCCCTAGCCTCGTCCTCATCCTCGGCGCCGTCGTTTCACTGGGGTTGTCCTCTTGTGTCGCCTCCTTTTGGCCGGACGGGAAACTAGACAACGTCGTCGTCGTTGGCCTTTCACACGGTGATAGCCAGGCGCACCGTCTGCTGCCCCTCTGGGTTTGGGTTTGGTGCGTCGGGTGGTGGTTCGTGCAGGAAATCGCCAAGATGCTGGCGTACAAGGTTCTGGAGGTGTTTGACGTATTTAATTATCGCACCATTGCGGAGGGCAGATGGAAGCCATCGGCGAAGACGAGATTCCGGCGTCGCTCACGCGGAATGAGTTTGGGTGCCACCGACAACGTTGAGCAGCCCCTTTTGTCATAACGAACATAACAACCGTAGGGAGAAGGCAACTGAAGCAACGGGATAATAAAATATTTAAACCTACTCCTCAATAACAACAACATTAGCCGAAGCAAAGGGGGGTGGGGGTGGGAGGAGATATGAACTACCACAGATGCATTCCATCGATAAGAAGTACCTGACAGAAGCTGAGAACGCTTTTTCTTGATTAGCTTTATATGTGCGAGGGAGAGAGAAGATAAGGATGTCTATGCAGCTCTTTATCTGTCTTGACGTGTTATACTCATACGCTGTATACGTTGATTCATGAGACGAGCGTTCTGGAGGGAGTGGGATAGAAGGAAAATGACATGGTCGCGATTGTGCATTGTCATTTTTGAGTTTACAAGGAGGATTAGGGACGTCGACGTGTTGTGGTCATGCTGAGGAGGCAGGGGGACATATTTCCATGACTGGAGTGGCAACGGGGAGGCAGCTCACTCTTCTAGCAGCAAATGGAGAAACATACCTCTGCTGGGCACGCATTGCCTCTCTTCCTTTCTTGCTGCCCACGTACGCGCCGTCTACTTTTTTTTTTTTTTCTTACAGCTGCACCTTCTTGTTTGTACTCAAAAAAAAAAAAAAAAGACAAAAATGTTTTTCCGGTCTCATCATGTTTTTAGTTGTTGCTCTTTTTGTTTTATGTTTCACAATATGGCAGGCTGACTTAACAAATGGGGGGGGGTGGGGAAGCTGATGCCATAAATATTGCCGCGTGTGTTTTTTTTGCTTTAATTTTTTTTTTTTGGTTTTTGTTCGTTTGGGGCCTTTGGTGTTCCGGTTGACTGCGCACAAAAGCGAGAGAGGCGAGAATGGAATGGGGTGAACGAATGGCCTGCAAGTGACGTCAATAAAGGGGCGGTCTGAGTGGCGAGGAGGCTCTTTTTGAATTTCCTCACAAACGAATCTAAACACCCAAAGCGAGTGGAAAAAAAAAAAGGAAGAAAGAAGGAACGAAATGCTTGCGTTTTGCATTTTGTTCTCTCCCTCTCTTGTTCCCGATGGTTCTGTTTCTCTCGTGCCGTGTAACTGACGTGCGTGACTCTCCCGCTATCTTACATTGTGTGGATGTACATGTACCATTTTCCCCGCCTTTTGAAATATATATTTTTGGACGTTTTTTTTTTTTTTATCACACGCGCCACTACACAGACGGTGGTGTGGTGGACCCAATGGAATGTGAAGATGTCGTTGCGGGCTCTGTATTCCGACGGGCTTGCCAGCTTGGCGACCTACCGGCGGTACAGGATATTGTTCGTTACGGGTGTGACGTGGAGAGCGCCTCCCGTGAAAGCTGCACAGGGTTGTGGATGGCGGCAGAGGCTGGTCGCACCAAGGTGGTGGCCTTTTTGTGCTCAAGAGGAGCCAACGCAAACGCTGCGACTTCTCTCGGCGGTGCCACCGCGCTGTTTGTGGCGTCGCAGAATGGCCACACCGCCGTGGTGCGGTTGCTGCTGCAATTTGGCGCGGATCCCAACCTCGGCAAAGACACAGGCGCCACACCCATCTTTATCGCGGCGCAGCAGGGACACCTTGAGCTTGTACAGGCGCTGCTCGAAGGCGGGGGAAACCCCGCAACTCCAAATCACCATGGTGTGTCACCCATCATGGTGGCGGCCTATCAGGGGCACGCTGACTGCGTTCAGCTACTGCGAGAGAAAGGGTGTGATCCAAACGAAGTGGCGATGGGACGAAATACGATGGAATGGGCCGAAGCGAACGGATATGTAAATGAAATTGCCCAGGCAGTGCTGCAGGGTTCAGTTACCTGCCCCGTTTTAGAAGCGCGGGCGGACATCATCCCATGTTGTACTACCGGCGGCGACGGCGACGGCGGCGGTAATGACCATGATGGGTGGAAGCTGCAAGACGATGGATCACGTTCTCCGTTAGGATTTATGCAGTCAGAACTGAGAGAGAGAAAAAAATGGCAGCAAGAGGACTCTGCCTTTTTTCTTTCCAAAACCAACACAGGAAGCTTTTTTGAGCCAAAGTTCCTGTTGCGTGCACGTCACACCGCGGGCTCGTTAGGTGCCGTGCCACAGAAACCCGACAGAGAGGCAGGGCGAAGTGAGCGGGAGGGGAGTAAGGCGTCAGAAGTGTCTTTCCGTGATGGATTTGCATCCCGAACGTCACTACATCGACTAAAGTTTTTAGTGGAGCGTGAGGAAAGAGAAAATGAGTCTTTCAGGGCGATGCAGCGAACGATGTTTCAGACACGTCACGCCTGGCGGGTTGTTGCAGAACCCCAGCCCATAGACGTGCGCGAGGTTGAGGCAAGGTGGGATGTATGGAAGCGAACTCTTTATGAGCAACTACGGTAAAGGGAATACTCTGGTAAGTTTTCCCTGGGGACATCATCCTGGGGCACAGAAGAGGTTCTGTGAAGCCACATTATCTCGCTATTTGCCTTTTTTTGTATTTTACTTTTGCCGTCGCTGAGTCGCTAAGAATCTTGCTGGTGTGGTTGATTCCTTCGAATCACTGAGATACAGTTGAACTTAGCGTAGAAGAAAGCGAAGAAGAGCGGGTTTATTGTCTCACGCTGTGGGTAAAATAATATGCATGTTCAATATACCCTTTTTCATCTGGTGTGATTACCTTCTTTATTTCTTTTACTTTTGTTAAGCGTGCAGAAATCTTTTAAAAAAAGTGTGTCTGGGTCTCCGAGCACCAACACCGGCGCAGCCAACCAACACATAAGGATACTTTTAAAGATTTAGATTACATATACAGGAATTGCCATGTCCCAGGTTAATGGTAGGGGTAACACCCTTCAACAGCAGGCAAAAACGGAGTGGATTGTTCGGCTGGAGGTGCAGCGCCGGCACGCAAAGGGCTCGCTCCGCGTTCTTGATTCCATGATTCGTGAGGTGGACGACCAGCTGCTTTATGTTGCTCAGTTTAAGAAGGAGTGGCTGCAGCACCGCAGGGAACTGGAGGCGGCAAGACAGGATGTTTTGGCCGAAGAGGCGGCAAAAAGGCAGCAGCTTGAGAGGCATTGCTTGAATACACAGAAGCAGCTTGCGGGTAGGAATTTTGTAGCTTCGAGGGGGGAACTTTAGAAGCCGAAGGCGGAGTGACAGCGTTTGAAGTGACAAAAGAAAAAGGAAACATTTACACGCCCTCCCCCCTACACACACACACACACACACACTCTTGCCTTACAAAAAGAAAAAAGAAAAACGGAAAGAAAAAAAACATTGCCGCCAGCTTGTTCTTTTGCTCCATATTAGTTGACTCCCACGTCATTCGGGATCTTCTTCTGGGGGTCATGGTCGCGATGTGCCACTTGTGTTTTCTTTTTCCCCCTGCGTTGGTGGTTGCTTTTTCAGTGGGGGAAAAAAATGTGAACTAACTGCTGCTGTATATTTGTGGTCACGTGATGCTTTCAAGCACGTCTCCTTATTAATTTTTGCATTCGTGCCTCCTTGACAGGCTTACACCGCACTCCTTTCACGTCTCTGAGTATATATATATATGGAAAAAAACATTTTTTTTTTTGGCTACCCTCTTGCTATTTTCGGCGTACGTCCTTTTTTTTGGCCCGTCGCGTAGGCCTGCAACAGGGAGTAAATCCCGGCAAACAGACAGGCAGCGGGTTCCGAGGAATAGAGTTAGATTAGCTCCCACAAAGTGGATCGGGCAGGTGCGCCGCCGTGTGGTTGTGTCGCGTGACGGAGAAGCATAAGGGCGGCGCTGCCCCGATGACGGACTACGTGACACCCGGGCGAAACCCCCATACAGCCGGAGTAAGAACAGGCGTTGGGGACAGTGGAAGTGCAGGCAGGCGCGTGGTGCGCTCTGCCCTCGAGCTTCTTGCTGAAACTGCGTCACCCGAGATCCTGCGGGGGCAGACATCGTCTCCCAGCGCGGTGGCCCCTGCGAAATTTACGATCACGTACGCCACTGCCCCGGCAGTGTCTTTTGATGTGACTGATCCGAAGCAGCAGCTACGGCAGTTCCCGTCGGCAGGGAAAGGGAACAGTGCGATGACGCCGGTGACCACGGAGGAGCCAAGCACACTGTTGTTTCTTTCACCAGCCCCTGTTACTGGTGGATCGGACAGCGCCGTCAAGAAGCGTCTTTTCAAAAAGAAAAAGAAGAATATAAAACTTTCTGATTCCGTGAAGAAGGCATCGGTGGCAGCGGCTGCAAGAGAAATGTGGGATCCAGAAGCCTCTGCATGTCAAAACGTATCCAACAATGACGAACACGAGAACAAAGCATCTGGAGGAGAGAGAGTTGTTCTTGGCCCTGGCACGAATGGCTTGCGCGATCAGGGAATGCTGCTGAGTAAAAACGAGCCTCTCTTTACAGAAGAGGAGGTGCAAGAAAGAATATTGGTGGCACTGAAGGCTTATGAGGCTCGTCGTGATGCGGAAGAGGAGTCGGTGCTGCAGGAGGTGGGCCGCGAGATCGAGTCACAGAATGAACGTTATGACAAACTGCTAAAGGATAAGCAGGCCTCTGCTGAGGAGTGTGACGTTCTTCAGGCGAAAATGGAACAGCTTGCAATGCAGTGTGAGGCGCTGCAAAACACCATTGCAGAGCTGCATCAGGAGCTACAAGAGGCTCGGAACAGGGCCTCACGTGCCGAAGTGGAACTCTGTCACGCACAGGACGAAAAGCGCCTGACCTCCTCTGAGTTGCAACAAGAGCTGAACTTTGAAAAGGCGCAGTGGAAGCTGGCACAAGAGGAAATGCAGCGGCAGATCGCCGAGTTTGAGACGCAGCTGCAATCTCGCACGTTTGAATGGCATGAACTACAGGAAACCTCCCATGCGAAGGAGAATGAGCAAGTTCGGCTCTCACAACAGTTGGAGGCGTGCCAGACAGAGCTGGAGCAGTGGCAACAGAGGCATAGTGAGTCTCAGGCGGCTGTTGCAGAGCTACAGGAACTGATTGGAGCCAAAGAGGCACTAATTCGACAGCTACACGTCAAGTTGCAGGAAGCGGAGAAGGCTGTGAAGCGGGCGGCAACCTCAACACGAGACGAACAGACTCAAATTGAGTCACGTTTGCAATCCGTTGAGGAGGCACTGCAGCAGCAGACGGACGAGGTGCGGCGGAAGGTGCACCGCGTTCACGTTCTTGAAATGGAGCTGGCGAAGGCAGAGAAAGTGGGCAAGACGCGGCATTGTGCCATTCACGAGGCCACCAATCGCTTCTCCGCTATGCACTCCACATTAGAGGAGCTTGTAGAAATGTTTCGCACGTCGCGTCCTATGCGATCATGTTCGCGGGGGCTGCGGGAAGCGCTCTTTCCGACGTCGGAGTGGGGCGATCCTCATCCTGGCGCCGCAGAGGGACGCTTCGCGAGGGAAAATGACACCTTTTGTGGCTCCAAGTGGGAAGAAGCAGCGGAGGAAGGGGAGGGGGAAGAAGATGTGGAAAACAGCATTTTTGAACTTGTCATGTGCAGAGAGCTTCGTGATGATCTGCGTCAGGGACGTTACTTCTCAGCGAAGACGACTGCCCCGATACAACAGCGGAAGACAAACACAGAGCGACCACGCGGGAGTATGCCTTCCAAAGCGTTAAAAAAAAACACAAACGAGGATGCCGATGAGGCAGACGAGTGTGGTCGATTGCGGCGGTGTCATCGGCTATGTGAACGTCTCTTGGAGACCCTGCGGCGTCTCCACCTTCAACGCCGAGAGCAGATGCAGCGTCAGTTCCAGCAGATTGAGGCGCGACAGGTGGAAAAAAGCAAGGCAGAGATAACGCGCTGCCAGAACGCGCTTGCTGCCTGCCAAGCTAGTGTAGAGGAAAGCAAACATCAGGAGCGTTTAATGCGTGAGGAGTGTCGCCAGCGTAGCGATGAGGTGAAGCGGTTGGAGGCTGCACTTGTAGAGATGCGTGCTGGGGGGCAGGAGATGAAGGAGGAACAGAAAAGGTTAATGGAACGTATGGGGGAGCTGCAGCGCGAGCGCGGCATTTTGAATCTTCAACTAGAGGCCAGTCAGCAGGACTGTGTGGAGTTGCGTGAGCGATACGAGTCGGCACGCGCAGAGGCGGAGGAGCTGCGGGAACGCGTGCGTCTGCTTGAGAACAGTCAACGCTCACAAGAGGAGGTGATGGAGGCGAAGGCGAAGGCTTTAGCGAGGATGGCGCGCTGCACTGAGAAGTTGAAGAAGACAGAAGGAGAATGCCAGGCCCTCCGTGACGAAAATGAGGTCCTCTCAAACAAAGTGAAGTCTATGCTCCTGCAGCTACAGACCTCTCGTATGCAGCAGCGCAGCAAAGGCAGCGCAGCATCTGTGCGGCAGCAAAACCAACAGCAACAACAACAAGAGGAGTTAACAGCGTTAACGAAGGAAATGGGGGCGTTGCGCAAGTTGCAAGAATCCGCTGCAGCCATGCATGCCAAGGAGCGTGCAGAGGCGGAGGTGTCCTTAAACAAACTCGCGGTACAGAAAGAAGAGCTGCGTGATGAGCTGGTTCAACAACGGCGCGCGCTGGCTGACGCTCTCAGCGAGGTGGAGTTGCAGAAGCAGGCGGAGGCAGCCACGCTGCGTACTCTGATGAGCATTCATCAAGCTGGGGGTGAGGTGTTTAATGACACCTGCGTGGACGGCAACAGCCCACACGGGGTGCAGCAGCGACTGTTCGATGCTAGCCCCATACTTCACACGGAGGATAACGTGAGTACAAATCGGGGAGAGTTGACAATCCTTGACCTTCGAGGGCGCGTCGTGTCTCTGGCGCAGCGGGCCGTCTTGGAACTTGCGCGACTAAGAGAAGCCGTTCCCCAAAGAACGCGGACTGGGGCGGGTGACAGACTGGAAAGTTTTCAGGCAGCGGAGCAATTTGCGTGGGAGGCAGCGCAGCGCTCTGCTGCTCGACGACAGCTTTGCACTGAAGATAACGGGGTGGCCGTGTCATCAGCGCCTCCGCCAACTCAGCGGGTGGGGCCCGTGCTGCGTAGTATTAGTCAGCAGAAACGACAACAACAAAAGCAAAAGGTGCAGTGTCATTCACTTGGGACTCCTGGTCGCTGCTCCTTGGTGCATCGGTCGCCATCACCAAAACAGGTGGACAGGGATGTGATTCCTATCGGCTTTTCCCCCAAGCGCCACTCTGTGTCCTTTACGGCTGTGGATGCCGTGAGCCGAACGACAAGGGGCGAACAAAAGTTTTCA
The DNA here is from genome assembly GCF_003719475.1 of Trypanosoma rangeli. NCBI lineage: Eukaryota > Euglenozoa > Kinetoplastea > Trypanosomatida > Trypanosomatidae > Trypanosoma > Trypanosoma rangeli. The sequence goes on from NW_021705836.1 coordinate 36,273, forward strand.
CGCCATTGCGCTTCCTCTTCCTCACTGGCTTCGACCGGTGGCGTGTCAAGGTCTCGCTCTGTTCCAGGGGTTTTGGATGGGAACTCTTCCCCGGCCAGGCCACCGATGCTTCGAGCACCGTCGGTGCGTTGAGCGGCTAGTCCTTCTGTTGTATTTGTTTTGTCTCGGATGGGCGTATTGTGGCTTCTTTTTGCGTTGCACCGCGTTTCACTTTATAGAAAGTTAGATGCAACCCACCGCACGGTGGTAGACGTAGTGCACCTACGGAGACGGGGGGTACCCTGATCTCTCTCTCTCTCTCTCTCTCTCTTGTTTTGTTTCCCTTCAATGTTGCCAATACGACCTATCATTACCACATACATACACTAACTGTGCTTTGCTTGCGTGCGTGCGTGCGCGAGGGAGGCAGCAGTGAGAGCAGTGGGGCGATCACATTTTGTCGCTATGAAGGCGTAATGATTGTTTGTGCGTCTATTTTGTTTTATTATTTTTGTTATTTGTACTCATCGTCAGGTCTTTTTTTCATTTTTTCATGTGCCGCTTTGTTTTGTTGCTCGTTTCGTGTGTTTTTTTTTGTAGTTTGTCTGTGTGTGCGTGCTCAGGCGGCAATTGTCGCTCCCGCCAGCCTTGAGCAAAAACAAAACAGCATCAAAAACAAGGAAGAAAAATAAAGACGCAGCGAAGGGAACAAAAACTCACAGTGTGCTCCACACTTTCATGTCTGCCAGGCAGCTGCGACGCCTGCAGAATCTGGTGAAGGCCTCTACGGGAGCGGATGACGAGGACGTCGTCGTCGCAGAGGAGTTGCACCCCTCAACGATGAAGATTCCAGGGGGCGGGAAGAAATCTGCGCGGCGACAAAGGATGACAGGGCGGAAGGCTCAAGTTGAAGCTGGCAGCCAACACCACCAGGAGGAAGAATGGACGTTGGTCACCAGCCTCGACAAGACAGATATTCACAGGGAGGCAGACAACAGAAGCGAACGTGCTGCACTTGCGGGAAGGAGAGAGCCCGAGGTTGGAAGAAGGCTGAACAAGGAGGTGGAGGTGCGGGTCGCCAAGGTTGCGGTTGATGGTGTGCAAGACAAGGAAGAGGTGACGAACGAGCGCCGCAACAAACGGCAACGCAATAGGCACGCAAAGGCCAAACGTCGCGAAAAAGAGCGTGAAGAAGAATTGTTACTGGAGGCAGCACTGCGACAACGAGAGGAGGATGCAACCGTTGGTGGGGCTGGGCTTGACACGGGCGGTAAGATGAGTGAGGAGGTGAATCTTCTTGAGCTTCTCTCTGTTTGCGATGCTAAAAAACTTGATACACGAGAGGAGCGCATTCGCCGCTTTGGTGCAAGAGCAGTGGAGGACGTCGGTGACGGCAGAGTTCCAACGCGGCGCGCAGAAAATAGGCCAGCCTCACTTCTTTTTGCGGAGCATGGACATTTTGCGCCTCGCTTTTTCCATAGCCTGTTGGCAACACCCAACCGCTACAGCTGGCCGCAATACGACGGCCTCGGGGTGGCCCTTGTGGTGAAAGAGACCAAAGCCGCTAAGGATAATCAGACCGCCGAGGATGAGGGTAAAACCACGGCAGGGAGTCCTCTTGTGTACTACCTTGATGATTCTACGGCCGAGACGCGGCGCGCGGACATGGCACTGGCGGTTTGTGGTTCAACTCACGGTGGTGTGGAGGGTATTATGCAGTGCCTGGCCGCTGCGCCGTACCACATCCCCACGCTTATTATTGCGAGCAATGCGTTTGAGACGATGGGTAGTGTCCCACGCGCTCAGGAGGCCATTGACATTGCACTGTATCACGTGGGTGTATTACTTTCGCGTTTTCCAGTTCGACAGACAGTGCGGCGACGTTGCCTGCCTTTCAGTATAGCTTCCAACAAACAACTCTTTCAGGTTTTGCGTTGTGGGGTTCAGCAAGCACTTAGAAAGGCGGCCACCAGGACCGCATGGGAGACTGCGAAACTGATTTACTCCCTTGACGACACGGATCCACTTGGGATGCTATTGCAACTTGACTATTTGGCACTGCGGGCGAAGCGGTGGGCATGGCTAGTGCAAGTGTATTTTATTGTGATACGTGAAATTGAGCGTGATGCTGACGACAAGGAGGCGGGTAATCTGAATGACGCACGGTCCAACCGTGGACTGGCGTTGGCATTGTCAACACTGCCCGGTTTCTTTTTTAGTGCCGCCCTCGCCAAATACTTCCTCGAGCGAGAGGAAGCAACGTGCGTGGGCCCCACCGGGTCATCTGGGAGCAAAACACCAAATGTAATACGTGAGATGAAACCGCCGCAGCTACATGCCCTTCGCAATACTCCACCGGCTGCAGTGATGCTTGCGCACGCTATTGGCCGTTTTCCTTCTGCTGCTGTACTACTTGTTGAAAAAATTGGAGGCCTATCTGTACTTCCATCAGCTCCAGCATCATGGCAGGATGTTGTGAGGGCACACGAGATGACTACAGAAGAGCATGGTTTGCATGTGGCGAGTATGTGGGTGGCTAGGAATGCCGAAATGTGGAAGGCGGCAGAACCAAGCGCTTTTCTGCGTCGTGTGATACAAGAGGACTACGTAAATTGGCTAAAAACTTACAATGACGCTAATAATAACACCTCTTCGACAGCTGCTGTTACCGTCACAGTGGATGCCTTGCACCCTCTCACACCATGGAAACATGCACTGCTCAAGGAAGAGGACATATTGGGTCCGACCCTGAGTGCAATCCCGGCGCACTTGCTGGACACGAACGAATTTACTGAGGAAGATCTGCGCGATGAAGCGCGGCGTGCAACGAGCCACGAACTTGGCCCAATGGAACAAATCACCCTGCTGCGTTTTGAAGCTTTGTACGGGCCTCTGTCACCAGCGACACTCTTGCCGGCTGAGCGGCTTGCCAGGTATAGTGCAAGGTTTGAGGAGGAAGGTAGAGGGCGCCAGATTGGAGAGGAACACAACCCCCTTTTTCTTTTTTTTCGAACGTTCCTGCCTTGGAATAGCATGCAAGAGATGACACTGCGCGCGGCGTTGGATGCTGCTGGGATTCCTGACCCTGCCGTCAACTTTATTCGTCGACCGCGTCTGGAAGACGAAATACTCTTGCAAGACGAATACGAAGAGGAGGAGGAAAATGGGTGGGAAACAGAGGAGAGTTGGTATGACGATGCATTCTTTGTAGAAACTGACAGTGATGAGGTCTAAAGCGAACAGCATAGTGTTCAGTGGGTGATGGAGTGAGTGCGTGTGCAACTACGTGTTTACGAAAGGAGACGACTGCAGAGGGAAAGATGTTGTATACATCTTTCTCTTTCAGGTTGAATAAACGGGGATAATTGTGTTTTTGTGTGCGTTTATGTGGTGGTGGCGATTTTAAGTGTTGCATCTGTTGGTTTTTGTTGCGACTTTTTCACTCTCTGGTTTGCTCGTGCGACAACGAAGGGGCAGGGACGGTGTGCGTGTTTGTGTGTGTGTGTGGGGGGGGGGCGAATGCGATCGTAGTGGTGGGGGGTCCGTGTCCTACTCCGCGAGGGTGTCCACTGGAGGTGGCTCATCGCTGCCGCTGGAAGATCGGCTTCACCGCGTCACGGCAAATGGCATTGCGCGTGTGACTCCGCAGGGTGTGGAGCGGGTGAAGCAGCAAATGTCACCAGAGAACCTTTATCGCGCGATGCGTGTTATGCTTGAAGACAACCGATATGCAGAAGTCTTGGACCGGGCGTCGCCGTCTTCGTTCTGCAGGGCAGCGCATGGTCTTTCCGCCGCGCAGCTCAGCGGTCTTATCACCATCTCAAAATCAAACTTTCTTGCCCTCTACAACGTGTTGCCATACGCGACCCAGGCGCACCTCGCGGAGATGATGGCAATTTTTAACACTACTGGCTGAAAGAGCAGAAGTGTGATCTCCATAACTGGCAGGATACATTTTCCAGTGGGAGACGATATCTCTACTTGTTTTTTTGTCATTTTGTCGTTGTTGTTTATTTATTCTATGCGTCTTTTTTCTTGTTTTTTTTTTTAAAGGTTTGTGTCACATCTGGTTTTCGCTCGTTTTTGTTCTGGAGGTTTGCAAGCGTGTGCTTGGGCAGATCTCGCTTGAAGCCGCTCCAGGAAAAGCCTTAAAGCAAGCTTCATCGTTGTGTTACACATACATATATTTGCGTAGTTTACAATGCTCTCCAACCCTGAAGTTGCAAGGGGCACCGTGAACTTTGCCGCACAGAACTTTCAGTACCAACAGCAATTTTCTGCTCCGGAGCAGGCTCTTAGCGCAGCAGGTAGGAACTGGCCGCGCTGCTTTCTTTTGTTATCGGGCATCTCAATGGGTCTCGTGATTGCCAGTTCAATTATTGATCTCATTACACTTAGCATTGGCATTTCAACAATCTTTTTAAATGTTTACCTCATAGTATTGTGTTTCTTCGCCCTTACTGCGGAGCTTCGCCAAGTAAAATGCCTGCGCAGCCTCATATACACCTGGATGAAATATCTTTACTTTTTGACGACGTACACAGGGAGGGCTTTTTTTTATATTTTTCTGGGAACCCTTGCGTTCGGAGGCGGCATCTGGAACTATGTGGCGGCAAGTGTGGCGGTTGCTCTTGGTATCCTCATGTTTTTTGTGAACCTTTCCGTCGAGTTGCCAAAGTATGTGGACCCGGAAGTGCTGCACGAGGAGGCTGGGCGACGGGAGGCGTTGGGTGGTGTGAATCAGACCCCTTTTTTTTCGACATCTGGCCAAGCTGTCACCGACCGTTTCAGCAATGCCACTATGAATGTCTCTTTGGCTGCCACTACGGGTTACCAGCCACCAGGCATTAACGAGGGTCCCAATGCACTTTAGACACGTACATTTTGGAATAGGAACAGAGTTGCCAGGAAGGAATGGGTATGGGAAACCCTAATGCAACGTATTGTTTTTTTTTCTCATGCATCAGTAGAAGTAGTGCTGACCCATTGTTTACTTACCCTGCTCCGAGTATGGTGTGAGGTGTCTGTGTGTATGGGGGTGGAGATGAGGTTTATCTTAGCTGCCTCCTTCACCTCTGATGCCGTCAGGGTGTCAGCGTTCGCATGCGTTATGGATGAAAGCTATGAAATCACCCTCTCGTGTTTTGAGCGAACATGGGCTGCAGCTTGCAGATCCTTGCCTTCTTTTCTTGTCCAAGAGAAGCACAATTTATTTATTTATTTTTGTTTGTAGCCTTGTCGATTGTGTGCTAGTGGGTCAAGTACGATTTTGTTGCTTTGCTGTTGTTTTAGTTTTTTTCATACATCATGGCACGTGACTTCTGTGAGCTGCTGTCGTAGTTGAGTTGGACTTTTGCGTGTGGTGTTTGTGGTGCTCCCATCGTCTGATGGTGATCCCGGGGGGAGGGGGACGTTGTGTCTGGGGCGTCTCACGTCTACGTTCCTCGCGTGACTTGATCGTTGCCGGTGCACCTTTTGGCTCCGGGGGAGTTCCTGCCACGTCGAACATCTTCAAGCTTCTATGTGGGCGTGGGGGTCTACATCATGCGCAAAAAACTGGGCACTTTGCTCTTTTTTTTTTCTTCTCTCTCTTTCTCTCTCTCTTTTTTTTTTTTTCTAATACCCTTTCAATCTTTTTGGCTTTTATGGGTCGCAGCTGCCGCAACGACGCCACTGGCAAATGGATGATGACGTATCCGACGGTCCCCCGCCAGAGCGCAGCGCACGCGTGCGGCCAACACACCGCAGTACCCTTCCGGCACTTACGCGTCACAAAGCAGTCGATCCGCGCTTCAGCGATCTCTACGGTACCGTTGACCAAAAACAGTTTGAAAGTCACTACAAGTTTCTTCGCGAACAGCAGGAGGAAGAGGAGACGCGTCGCAGGCATCGCATGCGCTGCCTTAAGTGCATTGTCAGACGTGGAGAGCTTGAGGCGAGTGGGGCGAATTTGGAGGAATACGATCTTTCAGAGAATGAGCGGGAGGTGTTCGGGGAGGACCATCTCGATGAGTTGTTGGCGATGAAACTTCGGCCGCTGCCAGACCTGCAGATGGAGCTTCAGGGGCTGCAGCGTGAGTCGCAACGGCACGTGTCACGTATGAAGGGTCGCCAGGTGCAGTCGCGTCGCGACAACCTGAGGAAGGAAATTATCAAACGGGAGGCGGTGGCGGTGAAAGAGGGGAAAAAGCAGCGGCCATTCATTCCGAAGCGGGCGCAGCTCAAGCGTGAGATTCTCGCTGACACGTTTGAGCGACTTGAAAGGAAGGGCGGAAAACGGGCGGTTGACAAGTACGTGGAGCGCAAGAGTCGGCGATAATTTTGAGAAGAAAGACTGTGACAATTTCATTTTTGTTCTTGTTTGTTTGTGTCTTGCGCGTTGCCCCATGTTGGCTGGGACGATTAAAAAAGTGAGGAGTGTGTTTGCGTGCGCGCGTGTCCCTTTGTCTGGTAAGCGGGGGGCGGTTGTCGACCCCGCGTCCTCGTCTGGTGGTTGCATACATTTCTGTTTACATTGGACGCCTTTCTCCCTTTCTGCCCTCCATCTTTCTTCCGTTTGCATGGGAATCCATAAACAAACAAAACACAGTAACGTATAAGGCTCCTGTATCCAACACCCACCTGAATACCCACACACACACACACACACACACACACACATTACCACACGTGTTTCACTGTGTGTAGAGGGAGCAAGGTGCGTGTTTTGTTGTGCGGTTAAAACGCCCATTTGCGGAATAACCAGCCCCGGGTTATGTGTATATATACTTGGATTAACAACATGTTTTGGAAGTTTCTGGATGAGTTTTGGGACACAGCTAATCCATTAACGCGCCATTCGGAGGATATGACTGCGGAGGAGGCGAAAAAGCAGTCGAGTTTTGAGTCCTTCGACTACTACAAGCCGTACCCATCCATGTACATGACACACCTTCGTGCGCATTACGCTGGGCATACGACGGCTGCTTCCGGGGGTGACAGGACGGGCAGCACAACTGCAACAACGACGAATAATAATAATAATAATGCGGGAGTGCCACCTATAAACGATGCGATGACAGTGGATGTTGGTGGTACGTTAGCGTCCAACATTGATGGGGTCAGGCTAAAGGTGATGAACACGGTCAAGAAGTATGATGATGACGAGCGCAATGAAGCATTGCGATGGATTTTACACGTTATTATTGCCATTTCTGTTGGTGTATTGGCAACAATTATTTCCTACACGGTTGAATTCGTGGATAATTACCGTGCAGCTCAGCTTGACGATCTTATCAAGAAGCACCGTATGGCTGGTCACTTTGTTGGCTATCTTTTTTCTATTGGTATGTCCATAGCTCTTGTCGTGGTGGCAGCAGCTGTTGTTGTGTTTGTTGAACCGGCTGCGGCGGGAGGTGGCATACCGGATGTTATCGCCTACCTGAATGGTGTGCACGTGCCTAAGGCAATGAAACTTCGGACTTTTTTGGCGAAGAGCATATCTTGTATTTGTGCGGTGGCTGGCGGATTGCCCGTGGGGCTTGAGGCACCATTGATTCATCTTGGTGCCATTGCGGGGGCGGGGGTGACGCAGGGCCGTAGTCGTACGCTGGGGTGCCAGACAAAACTTTTCCAGGCGTTTCGAAACAACAAGGACAGACGAGATTTTATCACTGCAGGAGCTGCGTGCGGCGTTAGCGCTGCGTTTGGGGCGCCTATTGGTGGTTTACTCTTTGTGATGGAGGAGGTCTCAAGTTTCTGGGACCACAGCGCAAGTGGACAAATTTTTCTTGCCACAATGATTTGCTTTACGACGATCAGTATAATTCGTTCCATGCTGGAGGATCAGCAACTGCTGGGGTGGGTGTCAAATGCGGTTTCTGTTCTTTTCGAGGTGAATTTGACGATTCCGCTTAACCTATTCTCGATAGTGCCGTCCTTTTTTCTTGGCATCCTTTGCGGGGCGTTTGCAGCTGTCTTCACCAAGATGAACCTCATGCTTGTAAAGTGTCGCCGCCGGTATCTACGCCCTTTCGTCTTCCGCCGCTTTGTTGAACCCCTCATTATTGTCCTGCTGTACGGCTCGTTCTCGTACATGCTGGCCCTTGTACCAGACTGCCGCCCGACACACGAAATGAGTAGCGCAAACGGGACCTTTGTCTGGGGCACGGAAAATCGTACGCAACTGTTTACTGCGACGTGTGCAGGGGAGGACGCGTACGCACCACTCGCAACTCTCACGATGGGCACCGGAAAAGACACCATTCGACACCTCCTTTCACGACAAACAATTGGAGAATTTCCAGCAGTGTATATTCTTATTTTTCTTACACTATACACATTCTTTGCATGTTGGTCAAGTGGGACGGCTGTGTCTGGTGGGTTGGTGGTGCCAAGCCTTGTTATTGGCGCCGCCTTTGGGAGGTTGTACGGGCAGATCTTATGGTTTCTGGCGGTACGTGGAGCGGGTGCTGATCGCAGTTATAAGGTGTCGCAGGCCTGGTTGGATCCTGGCGTTTTTGCGCTGATTGGTGCAGGCGCCTTCTTCTCTGGCACTTCCCGTATGACGATGTCTATTTGTGTTATTATGGTGGAGCTATCCTCTGAGTTGCACTACTTGCTTCCTGTCATGGTCGCCATAATCATGTCTAAAACAGTGGCGGACTTTATTAGTGAGCCACTTTACCACCACATGCTGCGACTAGACTCTGTACCGTATCTGCAGGCACACCTTTTACGTCCTGGGTTTGAGCAGCTGACGGCTGCAGACGTGATGACCTCGAAGGTGGTGACGCTTCGACTGCGGGAAAAGACGTCTGTCGTATTGGATGCATTGCGCCACACGACACATCATGCCTTTCCAGTGGTAGAGGCGGTGCAGGAGGAACGCTTCGAGAGTGGTGACTGCCGTGTCAACGGTAAACCACTTGGCAGAGAGGAATTAGGGGAGGAGGAAGAAGAGAAGCGTGTGCGGTACAAGTTTGTTGGTCTTGTTACACGTGAGGATGTACATATTTATTTGGCACTGCCTGCGCTTTACAGTGCCCACCAGTCGAGCGATCCTTCCGATTTGCACGGTCATGGTTCTGGTCTTGGGCTGGCGCCCAGTGTGCTTGCTATCAACAAGATGACGTGGACTGAGTGGTTGACCCACAAGACATCCCTGTTTTTTGTTCTTGGAAGCAAAAGGTGGTTGGAAATATGGGCACGAAGCAACAACACGGCTGAAGGGGTCGAGAAGGTTGAGGTGGACGCCAGCGAGAGCAACAACTGTAACGGCAGTGACGACCCCCCCAATCTATTGTGTGTGGATGAGGGACGCCTTCCGCCGGTCCTAGACTTTTCACTTATTGTCAACCGCAGCCCGTGGGTGATTCCGCCGTTCTTTAATCTGCAGATGGCCTACCACACCTTCCGTATGATGGGACTGCGACACATGGTGGTTGTGGACGGTGACGCTGTCGTAGGTATTATCACGCGCAAAGACCTCCTTGTGGACACGCTCTTACGACGTCTGCGTGAGCTTCACGGAGAGAACAACAACGGCAGTAGCGCAAGAAACACGCCGCCGGCATCATTGTCGGTGCGTGATGAGCATGACGGAATCAGTTTCTCACCGCGATCGCGGACGGAGGCTTTTATGCAGGTGGTCGCTCTCCCTTCCCTGCCGTCCTCTCAAGCAGGTGTTCCCAATTTGCTTTTTTTGGAATCCGCTAACACAGACGCTGACCCTCATAAATAGGAGTCAAGAAGAAAAAAAAATAATCAGGCATCTGTTGCATGAACAGCAACAACAATAAATTATTTGGCGTGAAGGATGTGTACTTCTGTGGTGTGGAACGAATGCCCGAGCGCTTCCCCTCCGTGCTTGCGACGACTTAGGAAGGAAGGAGAAACCAGATCAATGTCGAAAACAGGTGGGAATATTCGTTTTTGTTGCTTTTGTCGCAGTGAATTGGTGGTATACGTAAGTATACGTATATCAGCGTGTGCGCACGCAGCTCGCATGTGAGCCTCACCATTTTATCTTCATTTGTTTCTTTCTCCCCAACTCTTGGCAGTAGTGTTGTTGTAGTGTTTTTGGCCATTCCCTCCCTCCACCCCCTTTAAAAAGAATTTGCCTGCTGCCACGTTGCCCGTGGGAAAGTGCTGCTTTTTACGGTGCACTTGCCTCGTTTTGTATCTCTCTGTTGTTCACTAGTGACCGTGGTGGCGTGTGTTGATGGGGGATCTTTGGCCTCCCCTCTTCACCCCATTTTCTCGTATTGCTCCTATTGAGGTGTACACTTCTTCCTACTCGTGCGTTTGGATCTGAAACCATCCTTTTTTTTTCCCGCATCACGGCATTTGGAGGTCATTCATACCGCGAAGTTCTGCGCCGCTAGACATATTTGTACGTACGCACAGAGATAGAGGTGTGTGTGGGGAAGGAGAATAAAAGAAGGAATAAGTAAAGAAATGACTACATCCACCGACGACGAGAAGGACGTCAAACTCACAGCTCTCATCAAGACTATGTTCGAGCGCGTACCAAAAGAGAAGCGACTGACGGTGGACGTCGTGATGCAGCTGCTGAAGGCAAAGTACATGGATACCTTCCCGGCGGAATACCTTGCAGATCGCACCGTGTTCCTTACCAGACTCATTGACTCACTCTATAGCGCAAAGAGCGCTGAGACGAAGGACTATGGTGAAAATGCCAACTCCCACAGTAATGACGAAGATGCTGAGGAAGAAGAGGACGATGATGATGATGATGAGAGTGACGATGACGATGACGATGATGATGATGATGAGGGGGAGGAAGACGAGGATGAGGATTTAGACGAGGAGTCTCACAGCGAGGGGACGGATGAAACGGGTGACGGCAATGACGGCGCGCCGGCGGTGAAGCGGCAACGGCTAGAGGAAGGGGCCAGTGAAGTGGCGCGGCGGTGCCACGAAATGGTGGACTGCCTCCGCCGTCTGAGTTACCGCGTGAGGAAGCAAGAGGATGGGGAGTCGTCAGAGGCGTACCTGCAGCAGTACTTGGTACCCCTATTCCAGGAGAAGGGTCTGGACCCGGCGCGATACAGCAAGGCCGATGTGAGACGATATCGTGTGAAGAGAGAGCTCGAGCAACTACAATCCGACGGCGCCGATGTCAACTTGGACCGCGCTGCACGTGCTGGTCGTGGCCTCAATGGTCTCCTG
>NW_021705836.1:47468-55659 GCF_003719475.1 Trypanosoma rangeli
GATGATGATAATAATGATGAGAGTGGCGATGATGATGATGATGATGATGAGGGGGAGGAAGACGAGGATGAGGATTTAGACGAGGAGTCTCACAGCGAGGGGACGGATGAAACGGGTGACGGCAATGACGGCGCGCCGGCGGTGAAGCGGCAACGGCTAGAGGAAGGGGCCAGTGAAGTGGCGCGGCGGTGCCACGAAATGGTGGACTGCCTCCGCCGTCTGAGTTACCGCGTGAGGAAGCAAGAGGATGGGGAGTCGTCAGAGGCGTACCTGCAGCAGTACTTGGTACCCCTATTCCAGGAGAAGGGTCTGGACCCGGCGCGATACAGCAAGGCCGATGTGAGACGATATCGTGTGAAGAGAGAGCTCGAGCAACTACAATCCGACGGCGCCGATGTCAACTTGGACCGCGCTGCACGTGCTGGTCGTGGCCTCAATGGTCTCCTGCCGGTCAAAGACGCCATCGTCAACGTCAAGACCTCGCAGTTCCTTGATGAGGAGTAGGAGGGGTCTTCCAGGCTCTATCCACTGCCTCTTCCCCTCCTTCACTTCATCCCTACTCTTTCCCCCCTCTCTTTCTCCTTTTTTTTGTCCATGAATTCCTTCGTCAACCCCAGCTTTATGCGGCCAACGGCAAGGGGCGAGTGAATTTGGATCATATAACGCGGCGTGCTGCTGTTTGTTGCATAGAGCAGATGATGGAATATGATCTTCTTTTTTTCACTACTTATTTAATTGTTTTTCTTTTTCTTTCTCTCTCTGTTTGCTTTCCCCATCTATTTGTGTTTGGGTGGTTGAATGATTCTTGTAACGCCTGACGGATGCCCTTTGTATTTTTGTTGCATTTCCCCCTTCTTTCCTCTTTTTTTTTTCTTTTGCGTTACTTTGCTCGTCTGTTGCGTCAACAACAACAAAAAAGGGGGAGAGGTGTCGAGTGAGGGATTGGATGGGATTGGAATGCGAGTTGAGGCATCTCCAATTGCCAAGAGTGAAGAGAAACCTGATGTTGTGGATTTATTCTTCTCTCTGAGGCCGTCCGCGGCTGGGGCGGAGGCGGCGTCTCTGACGGAGACAGTCAACCACAGCAGCAGTAACGGCGGGCATGAGAGTGCCGAAGATAATGATGGTGTCCACAGGACTTTGACATTGCCAGAAGCCCCCGCAACAAAGGGGCCTGGATGGTCGAAGTCGCTTCTTGCATTTCATCAGAAGCGCTACGATTATTTTCTGCAGGCCTATTTTGGCTATGGGATGGAGCAGCGGACCAAATGCATTCGCCAGGCGGCACAGATGTGTATGATTGGTCTTGGATTGCAGAAGAAAAGCCAGACACGAAGCGGCGACATGGTTCACGCCATGCGACGTTTTCTCCGACACTCTGTGCTTGCGGTGGAGGGAGACGCTGTTTTTGTCAAGCTTGTGCAGAAGGCAAGGCCCAGGTGGTGTGACGAGGGGAACGAGCATTTCGATGACCCACGGCATTGGCCAAATGCTCGCTGTATCGCTCTCCACTATGGTCTACCCTCACTGGCTACAAAGACAGGCGTGTGCTGCCCCGATGCCAACACTGAAACTTTGCTTGGAGTGAAACCTGAGACGGAGCTAGAGGACCGGAAGTTCCCAGCGGCGACACTAATGGCCGTGGTGGCCACGACTCCTATTGAGGAGGGTGAATCTGTGCGTCTCTGTCTTCGTTCGTACAACCGTTGCATAGACGAGGCTCTGTGGTACGAGGAACTCTTTGGACCCCGCTGCAATGAGGGAAGTGCAGGGGCAGCAAGTGTGACCCGAGGACAAAAACGGTTTGACATGTGGCCAGAGGGTTTGGCCTTTTTCCACGGTGTGGGATCACGCCACGCGGGCGCGCATCCAGTGGCGGGCTTTCCATTTACGCTACTTGACCTCATAGAGACAAGGGAAATAGGGGAGGGTCAGAAGGGTCTTTTCGCCGCGCACCCCGTGCCGTACGCCACATGTTTTCTCTACTGCGGGCCCGCCGTGGCGACCAAAGTCGTGGAGGAGAGGCGGGTGGGTGCAGCAGTGAAAAACAGCACCATCACTACTGCCGCTGCCGCTGCCGACGCCACTACTACTACTACCACTAATTCTAATGATGCTACGACTATCGTCTCTGCTTCCTCCGCTCTAGCCAGTAACTTCACAACGACCACCAGCTGTGACAACATGACTACCAATAATACTAATAACAGTAACTCTGATAATGAGGATGAACTATGGAGCGGCATACCAATTCATGACGCGACCTACGCGCTTGGACTGGGGCAGCATGGAATTTGTTTTGGTCAAGGTCTTATGCGGTACGCCAATCATCGCTATAACATTAGCAGATTTGGGAATGTGGAGCTTTGCTCTGTGATACTTTCAGTGACAAGTGAGTTTTCTTCATTAGTGGCAGAGCTTGAACGGCGCCGCAGCTCTACCTCACGGAAGCGAAGGGGGAAACCAAGAAACTCGCTGAGACGCAGATCAAACAAGTCAACTTCAATTATCAACGGAAAACGGGGTGATGATGTGATGGGCGCAAAGAGGCGGCGTTATCGCCCCCTCGTTGGGCGCCGCATATTTTTGGAAGAGCACAGCCATTTCGTTACGGTTCCATTCTTCATTGCAACAACTGATATAGAGGAAGGACAACAACTGTTGGCGTGGACCTACGGTGAGGAGTATGACGCGCGTCTTGAGCGGCAGGTTGTGTGTGATGGGAATCTTGTGCCCTATGCAGATGCGGCTGTGCTTGATGCACGAGTTCCTGTGGGCCGTTGGCAGTGTTATGGGGGGGACTACCGTCACGGTATGGGCGTGAGTGACATTGTTTGGTGCCGTCAGCCCTCATTGAATGGGTTTCGAGATCCAGTGGATGACTTGTTTGTCGTTTTGGATATTCCATCTCACGGCATTGGTTATCTGCTACTGCGTCCCCTTTCCCGTGGAAGTATTGCCCAGGCTCAGGCCCTTCTTGAGCCCCATCACAAGGCGATGGATGAAATGATTCTGCTGGATGTCTGTGAGTCCAAGACGCTGGAGCAATGCATCATTACTCACATTGATACGGTGGCCTTGCTTTTGGTTGATATGGATTATTGGACGCTGAAAGATGCCAAACGGACCCCGACATCATCTCCGCTTGCGTGGAACAGTTGTGGTTGTGGTGGTGGGTCGTCATGTGTAATTCGTCATGTAGTTGTGGATGGTACGGCTCTCCGGGCTGCGACGAGGCTTGTTCTCGAAAGTAAACATGTTCTCACGACGACGACCAATATGAGAGTTCTTACTGGATCTGTGTGGCCCTTTCTGCAGGGGTGTGACAGTGCTACACGACCCTGTGGACGAAAAGGGATGGCGAGGGACAGCAAAAATAGATCAGTTACGAGTAATGGAGCTTCCTATCCTTTGTAAGAGAACCGAGGTGGAAGGAGGGTTCGTCTGCGCATAATTTCTTATCTACGCTCATGTCATGGATTTTCCATGTTTTCTCCCTGTGTGGGTATGGGTGCGTTTTTTCCTTACTCTTTCTGGGGACAGGAAGAAAGACGTCATCTTGGGAAAGAGGCTGTGGGCGAATTGTGCCATTTTGTGGCGGGTCGCGACACGCAGCCTAAGACAATAACGGAGGAAATAAAAGAACACGATTGGTTTGCCTCTTTTTTTTTTCCACCCTTTTCTTCTGGGGTGGTTGCCTGCCCACACGCAATCACTCGAGACAAAGGTACGCGGAGGGGGTGGGCTGTGGGGACGAGACCTTTGCCTTCTGGGGCCTGCCGAAAGACAACAACAATCCAGACGGCAAAATCAAAGGCCGAGAGACGTAAGAATACGGGCAAATATGCCTCCGGGAAAGGAGGAAGGTTTGGAGACCTACACCACTCTTCTCGGCACGAAAGCGTACATCCTTCACTATGTGCCGTTTGACGACAGCTGTGATGACACTGCGAAGAATGAGAGGGGAGGTACCGCTAGTCGGGTACAACGGCATACCTCAGCTTCACCAGGGCCGCGCCGCGGCTTTCCCCCACGCAAAAAGAAGTCGTTTGGGGCACGTGTTTTGCCAGAACCCCCACGATGGGGTTGTTTGCGGGGAGAAAATGAGAAGTCTGTAGGGTATTGCATTGACTTGCCATCAACCAACAAGGAAAAAATTGCCAGCAGAATTTTTCCTGGGTTACCCGCCAATTTTGACAGTCTCTTGCCTACGACTGTGGTTGTGCCTCCACTTGCGACCTCTGCCTCGTCGAAAGCCCCGCTGCCTGCGTCCAATAGAGCTGTCGTGAATGCGGCACAAGCATCACCGGCGACGGAGGAGCTGGCTGTGCCTGCGGTACCGACAGCTCATATTCCACCTGTTTTTTCAGCGCCAGAGGTTGCATCTGCCGATGTTCCGGGGCTTTCATTGGCGTCGCCATTGCACGTTAACTGTGGGCATGCGGCTGGTCCTTCCGCTTGCTCGGCAGACAACCACCAATACATGATGGAGGGCGGTTTTGTTTACTGTCCGCGGTGTGGGGTTAAACTGCGCCGTGAGGCCTTGGTGGAGTATTCACCAGCTGATTGCCCAGTTACCCACGATCAGGCAGGTGACGAGAAGGAGGGGGGAGAGACCAGTAACTATTGTTTTCTCTGTGGTACCTTTTTGGGTGTGCCTTCCAGGCCATCCCAGGGGAAGAGGGAAAAAGGTCCGAAGGAAGGAAATGCCTCTGGGATTCGTTGGCAGCCACCACCGGCAAGACTCGGAGTGCCGAGAGCAATTTCCCTAGGACCAGCCTCCACGACGTTAGAGAGAACCAAAACAGTTACAACGCCTCATGCCTGCATGTATGCTTCGGCTAGAGCTGCAGCTGTAGCGACATCGACGGCCAGTGAAGAAAGAGAGCTTGGAAGGCCAGGTTTCGGGATGGAGAAGAGTACAATAACTCCACACCAAGGCCTGGGTGAAATCCAGGTTAGAAAAATTTTTAATTCGGTGCCCGTTGGCGCGTCGGAGACGAATGTTAAGAAGAACGCAGCGTGTGGTGAGAATGCAACAGAGACCTTCACCACTGAAACATCACTGCCGTATCCTTTGAGATCGGCATCGGCAGCAGCAAACACCACGTCAGCGAATAGAGCTGTGAATTCCCCCTTTATGCATTCGGAGGAAATGAAACAAGAGAAGGCTGCTCGGGCGTCAGTGCCTACGCATGCCGTTTCCTTGCACGGTGGCGGAGAGACGCGGGTACCTTCCTCAGCCCCACAGGTGGAAATGCTGTACACCGTTGGCGTACCAGGTGTCACATGTGGTCTTCCGCACTGCGCCTTGTGTGAGCCGCCCGTGGATCTACCGCTTCCACCCGTCATGTTGACGCAACGTTATTTTGCAAAAGCAGAAGCAGAAGGGCCTGCTGATGCCAGTGTTATCGTTGTTCATAATCACTATTATCACAAGATGTAAATTCATCTCGTTTAGAGAAAAATGGAACATGGGAGCCACTTCCCGCTTGGTTTCCAGTGTATCATTATCAGCTGTACCCAACAGAGAAACATCAACTCGAGAAAATGTAATAAATATATAAAGAAGGAGCGAAACACACACACACACACACACACACACATACACAATGTACGTTTGAAGGAGTTTTTTCCCCCTACGTCTTTTCTGTGTATGTGTGTTTTGCGCGTTGTATCGGAACAGATACGTTGCTGCTGCGAATACGCCAAGTCCTAACAATGCTCTTTATGTTTCCTCTGCTGTCTTTGGGATGAAGCTGAAGGTGAGCGTTACGCTGCGTTTGCCTTGATGAGTGATCCTGCGGATCTGCGACGCGCCGCTGCGCAGAGGCAGGCAGCTACTAAGCGACGGCGGCAGCGTCTCTTATCAGCCAGTGACAACGGCGCCATTGTGGAGTATGAGCCTGTTATGTCTTGCACTGCCGCAGCACCATCTCGGCGCATTTCCCTTCCACCACGTCACACTCTTACACGCCCTCAACTCTTCAAGTACTACAGGCTAGTCACCGGGGGCGAGCCATTCTCGATGCAGTGTGATCCCAAAGAGGAGGGCTATAACTACAGCTGGTTCACTCCAGCCAGCACTGAACGAAGGAAGAAAACAGTAAAAGGCCGACGCCGTTTGCAAGAGGCCCTCGTTGTGGCTAGGGATTCACGAAGTGCTCTGGAAGGGGGTGTCAGAGGTGTTTTTGACTCCGGCCACCTTTATTCCCCGATTTGCCGCCGGTTTATAAAGGCTCCTGAAGAGAACGCCATCGTTGATGCTCACAAATTGATGATAAACCAATGCGTAGGGAATGCTGGAGACGTGGACACAACTATTATTTTGGTGCAGCCGGTGGCTGGGGATCTTCCCACTGAAGAAAAGGTGGTCCGCGATGAGTTGCTTCGCGTGGCACCTAAAGGTCGTGAGTGGGATCGGCAGCATGCGCTGCGCCATGTTATTGGCCCGACAGCTCAAGAAGCCATCATTGACAGCTGCATCGACCCGAGGTATCGCCTTCCGGGCGACTATGTGCGTCGGAATGGACGGGGTGTGCTACTGGACGCACGTGGACGCCCGATGCGTGTGACGAGGAAGTTTGTGACGAGAGATGCTGAATCTGTTTTGCGTAGCGGTGCCTGAAGCTTTGCACTGTTGTATAGTTGCTGTTGCTCTACGGAGAAGTGGAAACCATTCTTAGTGAGAGGGAGACCGCAACTGGCGGAGACTTACTCTTGTATTTTCTATGTATGGGTCTCCTAGGCGAACCTGGAGGGGAGTGCTGTCTGGGGGGTGGGGGGGGGGGGGGGGATTACAAAGCGGCAAAAAAAATAATAAATGATACTTTGCATGGTGCCAGGGTGGCCTTCTATGCTTTTACTCACACTCTTTTGTTTGGTTTTTTCCTTATTTTTTTATTTTTTTTTTAAATGCTCTGCGCCCTGATTGGATTTACTCCACTGCTGAAGGGAACGTTTCAGGGTGATACTTGCGAGAGAAGCATCGTTTTTATTTCTTGTGTAGTTTTCAATGAGCGAGGTGACGAAACCAAAAGTCTTCTTCGTTCTTGGCGGTCCAGGCTCCGGCAAGGGCACAGTCTGTGCCTCGCTTGTGCAGGAGTTTGGGCTTACTCACTTTAGCGCCGGCGATCTCCTCCGCGAGGCAAGCAATAACGGTACAAGCGGCGTGGGGAAAAAAATTTCGGAGATACTCAAGGCGGGGAATATTGTGCCCTCAGAGATCACGGTTGAACTCCTCTCGAATGCCATTGCAAACCACCCAAACCAGCGCGGGTACATCATTGACGGCTTCCCCCGCAAGATGGACCAGGCACTCATGTTTGAAGAGGGCATTGCTCCCGCGAAAGGCATATTCTACTTTGATTGCTCCGAGGAAACGATGGCGGCACGGGTGGAGCACCGCGCCAAAGAGGGCTCAGGACGGGAGGACGACGAAATGGAGGTTCTTCGTCACCGCTTTCGCACCAATGTGGAGCACTGCATGCCGGTAGTGGAGCGCTACAAGCGCGAGGGCCGTCTCCACACCATAGACGCCAACGGAAGCCGAGAGCAAGTCTACGATAACGTGAAGCAGCTTATGCTTCAGCTTGGTGAGGAACCTCTGCAAAAATGAAAAAAATCTGTTTTACGGTATTTCTCGCCTCTAACTCCCTCATACACCTTTTTTCCACAATTTTTTAAACACTTCCGTTGAGTACTGTTTTTTGTGTTATCTTTCCCCAAAGCTGTTTTCACGGTGTTGTCCTCTTGTATTTTGCCCATATATATATATATATATATATTTGTTATCCATTTTTTCCCCTCTTTTTTTTTTTTTTGGCTGCTGCTTCTTTCTTACTCATCCACACACCCGCTGTAGGTGGTTTGTCCCCAGATTCTTACAATGGCCCGTCGTCCGTCACGCTGTTACCGCTTCTGCAAGAACAAGCCGTTTCCGAAGTCGCGTTTCTGCCGTGGTGTGCCTGACCCGAAGATCCGCAACTTTGACATTGGCAGGCGCCGTGCTACGGTGGACGAGTTCCCCGTGTGCATCCACGTGGTTTCTCGTGAACTCGAGCAGATCTCTTCGGAGGCGCTGGAGGCGGCCCGTATTCAGGCCAACAAGTACATGGTGAAGCGTGCCAACAAGGAGGTGTTCCACATGCGCATCCGCGCCCACCCTTTCCACGTGCTCCGTATCAACAAG
>NW_021705838.1:0-7913 GCF_003719475.1 Trypanosoma rangeli
AGAACGGACGGGCGCGCCCTCCGTAGACACACTTAGGCCACGAAACGCCTCGCTGCTTTCGCAATGGCTCGCTTCCGGGCCGCGGGGGCGCGCAGGGACCGGGCATGAGGCAATCGCCTCGCCCCCACGGAGCAGCACGCTGAGGACATGCCCCATCAGAAATGAGCGCGCGGTGTGCTGCGACGCCCCCGCCTTTGCAGCCACTGAGCCGCGCGGCCTGCACTGGGTCATTTGCCAATTTGAAGCCCACGCCGGTTAAGGCCGCACCAAAGAGTTCTGCACCGGGCTTCGGCCCATGTTGCTCACTTTGCGAGTGTTGTTCGGAGTCGCTAGTCACAATGGCGGTGCGACAAACTATTGAGGTGGTGGATCCTCCACACGTATTGCGGGCTAGAGCGTTTGGCTCGCAAGGCGGGGTAATGAAAACAAGGAAAAGAAACGAGGGGAAAAACCGGACCTCGGTAAGTGGTACGGGAAAGATGACACTTGAGGTGTTCTTGCCAAACAGTAGGGCGGCGGCGAGCCATATCGACGCCGTTAACGGGAAAGCGGGAAACCCAAAATGCTGCCATCTGCTCAAAAAAAGGGAAAGCCGCATTGGGTAGCCCATTCTTTTTTGGTTTGATGTTTATAAGAAAAAAAATAGGGCAAAAAAATACTTCATTTTCTTGTTTTCCACTACCGCCTCTTTCTGTGTAAGCGCGCGAGCGCATGCGCATATTCGCGCAGTGCCCCTTTTCGGTGGTTTCAAGGCGACTTAGCCACGCCTTCCGCACGAGGCCGTGGCAGGTGCCATGCAGAATGAACCTCAGAACACATAAGCCGCCTAGCAGCAAAGTGTATAACAAAAGAGAGGGGGAGTGATATAGAAACAAATAAAACAAAACAATGCGCAAAATGCGCCTCTACAGCTGCTTCCCCCACCCCCTCTTGAGGAAATAGCAAAACCTTCCGTGACGTACAAACTTAGTTTATTTAAATGTCGTTCGCAGGTTTACCCATCTGCCTCAGACGCGCAGCGCATTATGTAAAGTTCCCGAGTGTGTGTGTATACACGCCCGCTTGCTGCGGCAGGTGCTACGTCGCACACCTGCAGCAGATACAGAATAAAACGACAAGCGTGGTAACGATCATCCCCGCTGCCACCACAACTCCGACAAGAATCGCGCCCTTGCAGGCGCCTGTGCACGTGTTGAACGCCTTCCTCTTGTCCGGGGCGTGGACACTTACGAGGACTGCCTTGCCCGGCCCAGGATACGGCACCAGCGTCGTGTGGAAGTCCGCTCGAGTGATCATCGAGTTCACTTCCTCAGGGCCCCAAATGTTTTGCAGCTCCGGGGTGAGGGCGTCGGGAAGCAAAGTCTGCGTCACGGTGACGTGAACCTCCAGATTTTTATCGGCGGCGAGGGAGTTGGTGACGACAGTGGTATTGAAGGCAAACTTGCGCATCAATTTTGTGTTAATATCTGACACGATGGCCGCTTCAAGCGTCATGCCCTTTTTCCTTCACCACCGGACCCCAGGCAGAGCCGTTGAACACAATGATATGCTTTGACGTTGCCTCCAGTGCGGTGGCAGGGAGTGCGACGACCAACACCAGCAGAGCGGCGAGCAGCAGCGGCACCGTTTTTTCCCGCATCATCTTTTCGCCGAGCGACGTTAGAGTACTGTAACTGCAAACTGGCCGTTGTGAGAAACAGCGGAAAAAAAAGGGGAAAAATAAGGACAACAAATAAAAATGAAGCAATCAAATATGCAAGGTACGGGCAGCCGGCGGCGGTTAAGCAGCTGCGTTTTGCGCGTCTGTGCACCACGCGTGAAGCCGCAAGGGTGGCCATCGCCCACATCGACACACCCAAAGAGTACAGCTGGAGGAAGAGTGGGAAAATAGAAGTAACTTGTTTTATTATTAGTTTCTGAGCGTGAGACAATGATTAACACAAACAAACAAAAATAAACTGTAGGAGGTAACGGCGCTTACAGGAGTCAGCATAAATAAAACGCAGAAAAAAACACAGCATATAGTTGGCGCACCTCTCTAGTCGTTGTTTTTGCCTTCTTCTCATCGTCCTAGTCGTTGGCGTCGCAGGTTGGGTCCGCGCTGTCGGCAAACAGCGGCGAAGGGGCAAGGGATAGATTGACCCACCACTACATCGCACACACACACACAAACTCCAACAACCCGGGTATGCCTGTATGTACGAATGGGCAGTTACTTGCAAATTGGCTCACACGCAGAAAAAAAAAAAACACAGAGGGTGGAAGATAGGCACACCGTCAAAGCGAGAGATCATAGATAGTCTCAAAATCTGTAACTTTGTATGCAGAGAGGGAAATATAGATGGGTATGCGTGTATATATATATATAAGTGTGCTCCCTGGCCCCCTCAAAGAACCATGGGGTAATGGAAGGAAAAAAAGCGCCCCTCCCCGCAGAGAGAGATAGAAAGAGAGAGCGTTGCAGCGGAAGCACATGGTATTTTACAACCCTACCTGGCCGCTGCCGGGCGCCCAATAGCATGAGAAGCAGAAAGAAAAACAAAAAAAAAACGTAGCAACGACAAAAGCGAAAAAAAAAAAAAAATCACAAAAAACTGTAATATATATAAGTGGCTCCTGTTCCAACGTGGAGAAGTGCTAGGCAAAAAAAAACAAACAAGGAAGTAAATCTAAAAAAAAAACACAGATAACTGTTCCTATTTGATCCCATTCGGATGAGGTTGATACGGCTTGCGCTCGTCATAATTCTCGTTACAACACTGGCAGCACATCCAGACAAGCACAACGAGTAGGAGAACGACCATCGCAATTATGCTGAGAATCCCCACCACAATTACGCGCGCGCTTAAGATGCTGTACTCACTCACATTTTTGCCGAGGCTGGGAATTCGCACACTGATGAGATTTGCCGCTTCCGACGGCGTATGGAGCGCCAATGTTTTGCTGAACGTACACTGAGCGATCATGGAATTGACTTCATCTGGTGGCCAAATGTGCAGAAGCCGCGAGCTGGAACTATTGCTCCGCGGCGCCTGCGCCACGGTGAGGCGAGCCTCGAAGTGCCCACCAACGGACAGGGAGCTCACATTGATGATGGTCAAAAAGGCGTACTTGCGCAGCAGCTGGGTCCCAACGTCTGCAACAATCGCTCGTTTGAGCTCTACCTCCTTTTCGCTCACCACAGGGCCCCACGCGGCGCCACCAAACGTAACAATATGGTGCGACTTTGAAAAGCTCTGTACGGTGACGGCGGACAGGACGGACAGCAGGCACAGCAACGGCACCGAAGCAAGAAGGAAGCTGCTACTCCTCTTCATTCTTCGCCCCAGATTCTCAGCAAGGCACAGTTAGGTTGTGTGGGTCTTTTACTCTTCCCGCAAATTTCTTGATGCGGTCAAACCATTAAAAAAAAAAAAACCAAAAAAAAGGGCAAATGAGGAGAAAAGTTTCACGGGCGTGTGGGGTTGAAGGAGGCATAGCGAAGGGTGCAGCACATTTTAGCCACCAGCACTGCGGCCGCGATCGGTGCGGGAACCACAAACCCGCCCTCCTTTTAGGAACGCAGCGTCGAAAAGCAAAAAAAAAAACAATGACAAACCTTCAGCCCCCAATGCATGCACGTAATCTGTACGTAACTATGTACATTCCTTTCCCTTATTTGGATATTTCACCACACGCGACTGCCGCAGCACGAAGAACCGCTGCGTGAAACGCAGCCGGCGTGCTCCACCACCACCACCACCAACAGCAGCCCACAAAAAATCAGAACCCCCCCCCACAAAAAAACAAAAACAAAAACAACAACAACAACAAAAAAAAAAACAAGGAAAAAAAGCAAAAAAAAAAAAAAACGCGGCGCACAAGCGTGGCCGAATTTTCCAC
Organism: Trypanosoma rangeli; assembly: GCF_003719475.1. Lineage (NCBI taxonomy): Eukaryota > Euglenozoa > Kinetoplastea > Trypanosomatida > Trypanosomatidae > Trypanosoma > Trypanosoma rangeli. The sequence goes on from NW_021705838.1 coordinate 3,883, forward strand.
AGGAGTGAGGGAAATTATAGACGCTGAGTTCCAGAACTTTTTAAATTTTTTCTCTTCTTCTTTTTCACTTCAGGTTTGCGCTTCATCGAGTGTCTTTGCCCACGCTTATGCCTGCCGACGTGGACGCGCGGCGACGCCCAAACGTGACACGGCAAGACCCACGGAAGCACGTACAGACACTTATCGCAAGAGAAGGAAAATATAAGAAAATAAACAAACAAAAAAAAACGTAATGGCCGGCACTTTCCGCTCCAAGCACAAAGGAAAGGAAAGCTACGGGCCAAACACAAACACGAGCAGAGCGGTAGTGTGGGGCGGGAAAAATCAATAAGAAGAGAAGTAAAAAAAAACACGTGCAAAAAACAAAGAGCAAAACCCCGACTCTACTTCTAACAGGGGGGGGGGGGGGGGGGGAAAACATACACACGCATGTTTTTATTATTTTTACTATATATATATATAACTTTTTCATTTTCTCAATCATTTATCGCATCCGGAGTAGGATGCGGAAACGGTTGATGACTTCTTCCGGCATGCTTGCCGCTACAACACTGGCAACACATCCAGACAAGCACAGGAATAAGCACCAGCAGCATGCAAGAACCAGTGACAAGGGCTATTAAGGTCATTTCTCGGTGAAAAACCTGTTCACCGTTCTTCATTACCCCTTTCTCGTTGAGCTGCACACTGATGAGATTTGCCGCTTCCGACGGCGTATGGAGCGCCAATGTTTTGTTGAACACACCCTGAGCGATCATGGAATTGACTTCATCTGGCGGCCAAATGTGCAGAAGCCGCGAACTGGAACTATTGCTCCGCAGCGCCTGCATCACGGTGAGGCGAGCCTCGAAGTGCCCACCAACGGACAGGGAGCTCACATTGATGATGGTCAAAAAGGCGTACTTGCGCAGCAGCTGGGTCCCAACGTCTGCAACAATCGCTCGTTTGAGCTCTACCTCCTTTTCGCTCACCACAGGGCCCCACGCGGCGCCACCAAACGTAACAATATGGTGCGACTTTGAAAAGCTCTGTACGGTGACGGCGGACAGGACGGACAGCAGGCACAGCAATGGCACCGAAGCAAGAAGGAAGCTGCTACTCCTCTTCATTCTTCGCCCCAGACGCAAGAAAAACGACGACGCACGGACGTCAAGGAAAGTAGTCCTTTACCTGAAACAGACGCGGGAGAGAAGGGGCTCTTCCCTTACCCGCGGGAAGAAAAAGAAAAATCATAGATGCAAAGGAATGAATGGATAAAGGAAGGAAGCAGAGCCCAATAAAGTGCATGCAAAGGCAGTTTGTGGATTTCACCCCATTCGTACTCTTCCTTACCTTTCTTCTTCTTCCTTTTTCCCAGTGCTTACTTCTGCCTCCCGCTTCTACCCACTTGAGATGTGTCGGGGTGGGGTGGGGGAGGGGATTCGTTACGCACTCGCTGTGGTTGACTTCGCCTTTGGAAGGCCGACCACCTCACGCAGGACCGCCACGAGCTCGCCTTTCTTCTCGCGCAGCTGCAGCTCTGCTGCCGCACGGTCACAGCCAAGCTCACGCATCAGCAGGACAACGTCCGCCTCCTCCAGCGGAATCTGTGCCAGATCGTCCATCCTCTTCTTCTCCGCCAGCTTCTTCTGGAGAACGTCGGCGTGGAGCCTCTGCATCCGCTCCTGCACCCCCTTCTCATCGTACTTGCGCACCTCCACCGCCTTTTCTGCACGGTTGGAGATGTTCTTCATGGACTCCTGCACATCGGACTGCCGCGCCATTGCCCCCGCTGTGTATGTATCAAAATATTTGCTTTACGGCTCTTCGAAGTCTCTCTCTCTCTCTCTCCGCTCGCCCACACAAAGGAAACACACACAGAGGTTTCTTTGAACTACCTTCCTCTTCTTTTCACATGCAACCCACACTCAGAGAGAAAAAGATAGCGAACAGTGAAAGGGAAAAGGATGCGGGTGGAAGCTGCAGGTTCATTAGGAAGGGGGCAGCGGCGTGAGCACACCATTGCAGTCACACTCGGAGGAAGTGAAAGAGAGACATACACATGCAGCCAACACGTACAAATGCAGAGGAGGGATACATGTCTGTGCCGCACCCAATACGACCAAGACGTTGTGACGCCACACCACGAGCGGGCACGGCACAACAAGCCAAACAAAGGGAGAAATACAGAGGTGTTGAGAAGAACAAATAAAGGCAGCAGACACAAACAAACAAGCAAGCAAAAATGCAGAACCGACAAAGACGCTAACAAAAGATGGGATCCCTTTTTTTTTTTTTCTTGCTCTGCACCCTCACTCTCCTCCCCACTCCCCCTCCCCGCCCCGCCCCGCGGTTGCCTCTTGCTGTTTTCTCGCATGAAGGAGAGAAATAAATGAAACGAAGACATAAACCGAAATAACTTTTCGCCTTTTTTTTTTCTGTCTGCCTGCCTGCCCCCCATGGGCCAAGTACCGCTCGCCACGAAAAACAAACAAGCAATAAAAAAGCTTTCCCTGCTGCAGTCTCACTCCCACAGTTCGATTAGACAGACACACTGGCAATGACGCCATAACGTCCCTGCAAGGCCTCAGCGGTGGTGGCCAACGCCTCTAGTGACATTTCAAGCTTAGAGAGACGCAGTTCCAGCTCCGCCAGGCTGGGCACCACGGGTGTGGCATGTGGCGGCTTTAGTGGTTGCATCATGGGAGATGGCATTGATGCCAACGTGAGACGCGTCGGGCCCCTTCTGTGGCCTGGCAGTTCCTCATTCCCTGCCTGCAGGTACTCCCTCCCACGCGGGGTCGGCGTGCGCGAGTCGCGCTTCAGACACATCTCTTGAAACAACGGGAACGGTCGTCGAGATCGCGGGGTGGTTTCAGGAGTGGTGGTGCGTGATGTAAACGGTGTGGTGAGGCTGGACTCAAACGATATGTCCGGTGCAAGACTCCCTTCGACTGTGCTGATGGAGTGAAGAAAGGCAGTCTCCTGCCGCATCAGTTCCCGCCGCATCTCGCGGTACGTGATGGCCTGCTGAGAGAGAAGAAAGGCTGAAATTTGGCGTGAGATAAAGTTGCGTCTGTCCCGCCGCGCCCTGTAGAGGTTCCAGGCGCGCTGGATGAGACGCGCCGCCTGCGCCGGGACCTGGCCGCAGAGTTCGTTGCTGCGGAAGAGGGCGTGTAGGTTGCGCTCCGCCTGGGTCAGCGCGAGGGCCTGGTTCATGACACCCACTGCCCAGCAGAGGATGGTGACGCCCAGCAGGGTAACGCACACCGCGAGAACGCGGCCGGGCAGCGTCACCGGCGACGACTCGCTGTACCCTGCCAGCGAGGCGGTGCTGACGCAGAAGTAGAGTGCCTCCCCGAAGCTCACCGTCTCCGCCTTCGCGTAGGCGTAGGCGAAAACGCAGACCCCAACGGCGACGACGGAGAGCGTCACGCGGAGATGCTCCAGCAGAGAGGCAGTGCGAACGAAGAAACGATGATTTAGCCGAATGCGAGCAAGACTCGCAATGGCGTGGGCAAATGCAGAGTTGTGGGCGACGTTCGTTCCATACAACAGAAACACGTAGAAGCGAAGGGGCAGAAAACCATCCAGTCCTACAAGCCACTCAGTGCTCACGTCGTCCGGAAGAGGCGGGCACTGAAGGACCCACACGAGCATCTCCAAGAGCATCAAACAAAGCGAAGGCGAGTGAAACACACTGACCACACCTTTCTTCCCATGCGCCCGATTTGTCAGACCGTGAAACTTCGCCTTCCCGCGGTAGATGGAAGCAATGGCTACCTCCGCCGCGAGTGAAAAAACAAGCATAATGAAGTGCGTGATAACTCGGCCCTTGTCGAAGAGGGCAAGGCCGTAGCAGAAAACTGCTAAAAAACACATTACTCCACGCAACCAGCGGCGACTGGCGTGCAGGCGCTCCATGTTTGCTAAATTACCAACGCTGGCCGTCACGGGTGGAATAGCGGTAAGTGTCTGTGGCCTGATCAGCCGCTCGGCGCGCCCACGAAGCTCCATGGGTGATCGTTGTCCCCTATAAAAAAACAGAAAAA
>NW_021705838.1:7938-29061 GCF_003719475.1 Trypanosoma rangeli
GAAACACGTAGAAGCGAAGGGGCAGAAAACCATCCAGTCCTACAAGCCACTCAGTGCTCACGTCGTCCGGAAGAGGCGGGCACTGAAGGACCCACACGAGCATCTCCAAGAGCATCAAACAAAGCGAAGGCGAGTGAAACACACTGACCACACCTTTCTTCCCATGCGCCCGATTTGTCAGACCGTGAAACTTCGCCTTCCCGCGGTAGATGGAAGCAATGGCTACCTCCGCCGCGAGTGAAAAAACAAGCATAATGAAGTGCGTGATAACTCGGCCCTTGTCGAAGAGGGCAAGGCCGTAGCAGAAAACTGCTAAAAAACACATTACTCCACGCAACCAGCGGCGACTGGCGTGCAGGCGCTCCATGTTTGCTAAATTACCAACGCTGGCCGTCACGGGTGGAATAGCGGTAAGTGTCTGTGGCCTGATCAGCCGCTCGGCGCGCCCACGAAGCTCCATGGGTGATCGTTGTCCCCTATAAAAAAACAAAAAATAAAATAAATAAATTATGTACCGAGACCCGAGTTTGTGGCCCCACCAATCGCCCGCGCCCCTCACGACAGCAATAACAACAACCCTGTCTGTGTGTTGGGTCCTTCCCCAGCCACCTTCGCCGGCGATAAGAAGACTGCGCCCAGGCACACAGCCGCAGCATCGTCAAAGAAGACACCAAAAGGAAGACAGGCAGAGAAGGCCCTTTCAAAATTCCCTCGCTCCCTCCTCTGTTCACTGTCCCACAGGAGCACACATGCGCAGACACACGCACCAAACGGGGAAAATCCTTCAAATATCCAAAACAACAACAAAAAATACTCAGAGTTAAAATACTGTACATCCGCCCAATTGTGAGGGATACACGTGGGCAGGATAGTCATACACCAGAAAACAACGCGTTCACACACACACACAGAGAGAGAGAGAGAGAGAGAGTAGATAATAATAAATAAAATATGCAACACCGGACGGAAGGCTAGTGCAGAGAGGGAAATAAAATGACGTTACAACACGCGCTGGCAAGAGAAGACCCAATGACCCCCCATCAACGCCAACGGCAGCACGAACTATCAAAGCAAATCTCGTTCTCTCAGACAAAAAAACAACAACAAAAGATGAATCATAAAAAGCGCCAACGCCTGAGCTTCCTCTCAACCCATGCGTGCTGCATCGGTTTCAAGAATGTGATTGGGCAAGGCTAGGAGGGTTAGTTGGGGCCATCACAGCTAAGGCCTCCATCGCCATCGTGAGACGACTACAATTGGATTCTAACATCTCCACCTTCTTCAAAAGACTCGACACATCTACGTTAGCCATCATTGCCCCCGCACCACCTAGCACATCTGTGGCGCTTGAATAGAGGTTCTCTACCCGGGCGTTGCCTGTGACAGCCCGCTCCACCTCTTGCCGCGTTGGCAGCGTGTCTCGGCCCTCAACACAGCTTCGAAAAAAAGCTTCCACGTCAGCCTTCTGTTGGGCTTGTTGGGCAGCACGCAGCAGCTGACGCAGTTGCTCTTCCTGCTCTGGCTCCAGTATTCCAGTCGAGGGGATCGCGCGAAAACGCTGCGTCGCGTCCATCCATTCCTGCCGTTCACGACGCAACCACGAAATACGACGTGCGAGATCCCACGCGCAAAACAACGCCTTGACGCGTCGCACTACACCCGCTGGTGGATAACTGTGCAGACGATGAAAGCGCCAGGCGGTTTGAATGACGCGCGCCGAGTCCTCCCGCACCACGTGGGAAAGCCTGTGGCACCGCATCAAGATGTACATGTTATGCTCGTTCGTGTCATCCACCAGCGACCTGTGGAAGATGACCACCAGGTAGGCAATCAGAGCAAAACTGACCACCCACGCCAGAAACGCTACAAGCTTCCCGGCCGCAGTTACCGGAGTGCTGTCTCTGTATCCGACCGTGCTGATGGCCTGAAAGGCGTACCAGGAACCATCGTACAGAGACACCTGCTCCGCCTTTGCGTACAAAAAGGAGAGAGTGGCCCACGACACCACGGTGGCAAGCGACGCAACCTTTGCCTTGCGGTACGCCAGCGCTGTGCGCACCGTGAAGGTGGTGGTGAGCGGGAATGCCGCCACGGCGGTCATAGCTCTGCAGAAAAATCGGTACACGTACGCGGCGTTGTGAACGTAGACCACAACGGCGTACAAACGGACGAAGAGAAAGTAGTTTAGAAGCTCGAAGAAGGGGCGCCAGAAGAATATCAACGGTGGAGTTTGAATGCACCAGATCAGGATCTCCAGCAGCATCTGCAGCAAAAACGGGGAGGTAAATATGTTGCGGTGGTCTTCGTACAACACATTCGTCAGCCCCGTGTACTCAGCCTTGATGGAGTAGACGCGCATTATAATGAGCACCGCCGCCCCCGACACGGCAAGAATGGTCCAGTCCACCACAGCCGTTGAGGGGAGTAGCGAGAGGACAAATACGATAATAGCCAAGAACGCCTGGACGCCGCGCATCCAGCATTGGTACGCCGCAAGGAGCTCAAGAGTGGCAATCTCCTTCGTCACCACCAACGGGGCACTCTGCAGGCCGACGTCAATGTACAGCTCATCACGGAGCAGGTGCTTCACTCGCGTGCCCAGCAGACGCGGCCCTAGCGTGACCGCGCGCGTTTTGCGTCGGAGGAGATTAAAAACCCCACGCTTGGCACGCCGCCGCGGTAAAGTTTGAGTCGACACCAAATTGAGGTCCATCTTTTCCATTTTTTTTTCTTTTTGTTTTTTTCTCTTCTATTATTTTTGTTTTTTCTTTCTTATCCTTTCCTTGTGTTTTGCCTCGTTTTTAAAAATTAATGGAGAGAGGGCCACGGTGGATTGAATGCTCCCTATCGATTATATATATATATATAATCGATGTGTGTTGGGCCCCGCTATGCCCTGCCGCTTCCACACGCACACGCACACGCACAGCAAAACAGGCAAGTCAGTGGCGATAGAATACGCGCAAAACTCAACGGCAAGTAAAGCACACACACACAAAGCGAGACAGAAGTTGATGCCCCGCCTGCTTCTGATGCACACCGCCACTAACATACCAGCAGTAATTTGAGTACTGTACAGGGGCTGAGAGAAAGAGAGGGAGAGGCAACAACGCACACATGCTCCTAATGGAGTTTGTCGCACTGCAGCAGCACCCCCTCAATGATGAAAAGAAAAAAAAAAAAAAGAAGTAGTCCCACCGCGCTTCAGCATTATGTGCGCCAGGCCCAAAACGGGTTACTATTATTCTCCGCATGCACCACCCCCCAACACTGCAGAAGGGAGAAAGAAAAAAATATATAGTAACATGCGGCAGCGCTTCTTCTCAAGACTCACTTCCTCAGCATCCGCAGCTCGGTCAGCCGGAGGAGTTGCTCCTCGCAGTACTGCAGGAGCGTCAAGACCCGATCGTCCTCGCCACCAGAGTCCGTCTTCTCGCTCCTTCCAACACCGCTTGACCCCAACGCCTGCCGGGAATCTACGCGCCGCTCAGTCTCCTGCCTCAGCGCCGCATTCTCGCATCGTTGGCGCGCCAGCTCACGCTCCAACGCCTCAATCTGTCGGACCATTGGGTCCACAACCCGCAGCAGCAGCACCTCTTTCTGACGCCGCTCCTCTCGCAGGATGCGAGACAACTGATCCACAATGAAAATAAGCCGCTTCCGATCGTCTCCTGCGTAGGCCTGCGCAAAGGAATACGATGGCACACAACGGGCGCTGGCGCGCAACATCGCATCCTTGTTATTGCCTAAGCCGCAGCCCACGCCAATCCCTTGCAGCCGCGTTGTTCCATCCGTGAGGTTAACAAGGAGGTGTGCAGCGGAGTTTGTGCGGTGGCATGCACCGTACACGCGACACGAGTTCTCCGCCTCCCCCACGTAACTTGCATCGTTGAGACGCTGCTGTGCATCACGGGTTGGCGCTTCCTGCCGCAGGAGAGTGGCGGCGCCGTTCAGTGAGCTTGAGCCGGGCGAGGAGAACTCACGACTCGTACTTCCTGCTTCTGCGTCGCCGGCGCCCATTGCAGCATACGCACGATTTCGAGATTCCTCCACAGGCACAGTTTCGGTTTGACATAACCCCCGCTGACCTTGACCTTGCTGCTCTCGTCGTCGTCGCTCAGCGCGCTGATGTAGCTCGCGGGCCTTATCCTGCAGACCCTGCTGGCGAAACAGTTCCGCCTCCAGCCTGGCGAACTGCCGCGCCAGTTTGGCAACTCTGACGACTTTTGAGGTTTTGCTATCGTGTTCCTTGTCACTGTCACTCTCACCGCCGCCGCTACCCTCTTTCCGTGCACCGGCGATAAGGCGTTGCAGCTGCAGCAGTGAGTGCTCAACGCCAGCCATCACGCACCCGCAGATAGCGCGCGCCCAGGCCCCAATTGGCCCGTCTTGCTAAGTTGTGTATGCGTGTGTGTCTTCCCCTGTTTCTATTCTGCAGCTACACGTAATTTTCCACAGTGCCTGCATCTTCACAGAGAGAGAGAGAGATAGATAGATAGAAGAGAGAGAGAGAAAGAAAGTGATATGATGTGTGGCACTTCGGATTCAGTGACGAGAAAACACCGGATATTACGACCGTCCGCTCTCTTGCGAATTCATTCCTTGCTCTCCCACACCCCGGCCGCGTTGCCATTTTACGTCGATGTGCCTTAGTACTTAAAGGTGAGAGCGGAGCGGCGAAAGGCCATTTTTTTTTTTAAACACCCTCTTGCCTTTTACCCCCTTGTTTTTTCTTTCGTGGTTTCCCTCCAGCTTCATCGTCGTTTCTATTCTCTTTTTTAAACGATTCCTCCCGGGTGAGGCTCCAGCAGTGCCCTTCCCCTTCCGTGCTGCGCCCTTACTGAGATGCTCGCCGTATCCGGGAACGCCTTGGGCTCGCGGCAGCTGCAGGAGCCATAGGCAGACACACACACACACACACCCATCCCACTCTTCTCCTCAGTTACGGCCACATCACCTTTTACACGACGCCGCGGCTGCCACTGTTGTCATTCCTTATTCTTTCTGCCACTGTCGCCCGCAAGGGCGCGGCTGTGGTACTTCTTCTTATGGCCCTGGATCTTGCTCAGGTCAAAGAAGCGGGTCTTTTCCTTCTCCTCAATGGTGTGCCGCAAGAACTGCAATCCGGCGATGTTGTAGTCCATGCGCCCCACGGCGCGGTCGAGCCCCTCTGCAATCATGCGACGCAGCGCGGCAAGCCGGCGGGCACCGTGTGCCTCGGAGATCTCACCAGCTATGGCAGCGCGGGAGGTGTTGCCAAGGGCCGCAAGACCAGGCGGTGCCGCAACGAGAGCGAGGACGATCTTCGCCGCAATCTCATAGTTCAACACGGCCCGCTCACGCAGCATTGCCTCCAAATAGGTGAGCAGGGCGTCAACATGTGTGCTTGTAAGGGCGGAGAGTGCGTGTCGCACCTCACTTGGGCGCACACTCTCAATGATGGACCAGAGATACTCCCAGACTGTCTTGTTTGCCAGCAATGGGTGTGGTGGTGTGAGGTCCTCCGCGTTTTCGCGGCGCTGTAATTCCACGCTGACAAGGTCGAGTGCCTCCATAAGTTTCTCGGCGGCGGCGGCAGTGGCTGTCGTTAGCTGTCCAGCCACAGCAACCTCCGGATTCTGCTGTTCAAGCGTCTGCATCGCCACCCGCCTTGCAGCCTCCTCGTCCATGGCTTCCTGCGCCATGCGTTCCTCCTCCTCGGCCGGGAAGACAATGTCCTGCGTGCGGAGGAAGCAGCGAATGCACTTGTCCATCCCTGCGGTGGCGAGGCAGGTGCCGTTTGCCGTTGCCGCCACCGTCCAGACCCCGCGCTGATGCTGTCGGAACATCTGAATCATTGTCCAGTTATCCCCATCCCAGTGCTTCACGGAGCCGTCTAGTGAGACGGTCAGCAGCTGGTGTGTGTCCTGCAGGAACTCAACCTGTGTCACGTAGTCGTCGTGTGCGTGAATCGCGCGGTGGCAATCACCAAAATCAGTTCCCCAGAGACGCAGGGATTTGTCCATGCCCACCGAGGCCACAAGCGTGCCATCCGAGGAAAAGGCCACAGCCGTCGGTGGGAGTTTGTGCCCAAAGAGCGACAGATACGGCTTCATGGTGTCTGCAAAGAAGAGCTGAATGTTTGTGTTCTGCAGACCCACGGCCACAAATCGATTATCTGGGCTTAAGGAGAGAAACAGAGGAGCCTCTGTCAGCTCTATTTCCATAGACTGAAGCAGCTGTGGCGCGGCGTTGCTATTAACCTTATTATCGTTATTAACCTGTTTCTTTTTGCGCGTCGCATCGCCTGCATCCTTGAGTAACGCAAGTGTCCAGACGATGAGTCGACGGTCAGCTCCAACGGACATAAAACCACTGCTGTCGGGTCGCCGCACCACGTGTCGTACGCCGCCCACGTGCACTTCCGGCTCGGTGAAGATGACGTTCGACGCCAGGGGATCCACAAGAAGGATGGATCCATCCTGCAGCCCAACACAGCAGAGACTTGCCGAGATGGCGGCCATGGTGACCGCTGCATCCACTGCGACGTGGCCGGTGCACGTGAGCGTCCCTGTGGCGTCGGCGTGGTGGACGTTCGCCTCCTTTGCGTCGTAAAAATCGTGCACTCCTTCCGCCGCCACGTCATCGTACTGCGGCTTGAGTGACACATTCCACATCATCACCTTCTCGGCGCCCAGCGAGAGGAGTGTGGTGTCGTCCTCAACAAACGTCAGCTGCCGGATGTCAGATTGATGGCCCTGTTGCTCCATCGTGTGACGAGGCTTGAGGTCCTCCAGCGTCCACGTTGCGGCCCCTGCCAGCTCCGTGGTGGCCAGCGCGGTGGTGTAGGTGCACACGTTGTTATTGTTGAACGTCACTGCGATATGCAGGCGATCCGCATCCCGCATGCCGCCGCCGCCGCTGCTACCGGCATGTGGAATAAAACAAGCACTGCGCACCTTCTGGTCCAGAAAAAAGGTACGGAGGAGGACTACTTCCTCCGACGCGGATGCAGTGGCCGGTGCGGCGTTGGCGCCAGCTGCCAGACCCCTGGCAGCGTGTTTGCCCCCATCGTGCTGGCCAGCCACCTCCTCTCCCTCTGCAGGCTCCACCGCCTCATAGTCATCCTCCTCGCCCCCCTCCGCACCATCATTCCTCGCCGCACGCCGCTTACGCTTGCGGGATATTTTCCTCCGCACCTCCTCTCGCGTAAGCACACGGAAAACCTCCACTGTTTTACTCGTGCACGCCAGCAAGAAGGCCCCATCGTGCGAAAACGACATGGACGTCACAGGCTTCTGAAGTTTGCGCTGGATGCTCCCGTGTTCCACCACCTCCGCCATCGCGTCCTCCCCGCGCGACGCGTCCTCTGCCAGTAGCGCCTCCGTGTTGAACACCTTCAGCTGGCTCTCTCGCAACCCGCAGTAGAGGCGGCGCCCCGCGCTGTCCATCCGCAGCGATGAGACCTGCGCGTCGGAGGCGACGAGCGTCTGCACACACTGTCGGAGAGCAATGTCCCACACCTTCACAAGCCCGTCGGCAGCGCCTGTCACAACCAATCGGTCCTCCTCCTTCCGTGGGACAAACTCAATGCCGACAACGCCTCCACGGTGGCCGCGTAGGCGGAAAGATGCCTCCTGCGTCATGAGGTCCCAGACGGTGAGGTCGGTGTCTTGACCTCCGCTACACATATACGCCCGCCGGGAGCCGATGGCGAGGGCAAGGACGGCTGTGTCCACCTTGTGCCCCAGTGCGTAGAAGCGGCAGAGGGGCAGGCCATAGTTGTTCGTGGGCCCGCACGAAAAGACGGCGACGTGGCCGTTGTGGTAGCCAACAAGCAGTATCCACCCATCCCGCTCCAGATGACTTCGCCCCGTTGTCGAAGACTCCAGCGGCAGCACACGAATGACGGTGACCTCCAGAGGCATCTTTGCCTCGGCCGGTATGAGCGTGTGCTGCAGTGCCCCACTACGAACGGAATAGACTCGCACAGCCTCAAGGCTGGCAACAAATACGACGGCCCCCGCCACAGCTGTGCGCTGCCCATTCCGACCACCTCCACCATTACCGCCGTGGCTGCCGGGGCGCGCGGACGCATCCGCATACGAGAACGGCGCAACGACGCTGCAGAGCGCCAGTGATGCGTTACTTGCTACCGCTCCTCCCTGCGGACCAACAATGTACCGCAGGTATGTCTTCCCCACCATTGTTCTACTTCGGCACGTATATTTATGTACAAGCGTATTGTTGAGGAAAGTGAAAGAAGAAGTTGAAGCCATATATATATATATATCTAAAAGAAAAGAAATAAACAAGCAGAAATTGCCCCTGAGGAAACGCGCGGAACTGCCGACACCGCCGACACCCCCGAACCGCTATTACCCCCCGCCTCCCCCCCCACACTACCCATGATCGCGACGATTAGCGTCTTTTTTTTGATTACCCTCGAAAGCAAACAAACAAAGGTCGCTGCTGTGTCAAACGACCCCACCCAACTTGTTCCGCAGCATCCATTGGCCCCGCTCGTACATGATGCCCCGCACCCGTGCACTCGTTTGCCGCGCCGTCACCTCAAACTCCTGACGCACCTTTCTCGCGTAGTACGCCTTGTCCGTCACACGGAGTTGGGCGTGGCCGGCCTTAAGCAGACTTCTGTAGAGTGTGCATGCTTGCTGCGGGGTGGGCTCCACCGGGGGGCAGTAGCGGCTGGCGTCGATGCGCCGCCGCTCCAAGCGCATGCGCCGCTCATTAGCGCGCCAGAAGTCGGGTCGGCCTTCCTTCCACCAGCGCCGCTGGCCGCCAAGCCCCCCGCGTGTCACGCGTAGCATCCTAAACTAATGTCTATATATACTTCTTCCCTTCTCACTCGCCCCCCGCTCGCTGTTCCCCACAAAACAACAACATCAATAATAGCAGACACGCACAAAAGGAGTAAACAGGCAATACAGAGGACCGCAAAGTGCCCACGACGTGTTGCTCTGCAGCACCGCCCTTTATTTCATTTCCGTTACACACCACGCCTGCCGAGGAAGTTCTATTCTTTGCATCTAAATTTCTTCACTCCCCTCCTCCCCCAAGAGAGAGAGAGAGAGAAAGAAAGAAAGACATGAGAGATATGTAAACCGTGCTGCATTTCTTACCGCGGAGACCTCATGTGGAAGACACGAACGGCGTTGGCTGCTGCTGCGGCGAAGACGGTGGCAGGTCAACCCACGTGACAACACGTCTCCGCGTGGTGGGCGCTTTCCCCGGCCTGCTTGTTCCCCGGCCTCCCTTCGCCGGCGCTCTGCGGTCCGTCACCGCAGCCCCCGCATCCGACGCGTAAGGATTAGAAAAGTGACCTGCCAGCAGCTGAAAGTTCGGCTTGCAAAGAAATTCCCGATGAGCCACTGCCTTTGCTTTGGCGTCGGCAACCTGTTCAGTGCTGACCGCATTCTCATCATTCCCACCCACCATCACTCCGTCCTTTCCCAGCAGCTGGGGAAAACCCCTCCCACCGGTACGGCGACACGACGACGACGGCAGCGACTGCTGCGTCCGAACCCCCGCGGGAGTTGTGTTTACGCGGAGGGGATGGAATCGTGATGACATCTGCCGTCTTGCTGCCAGTCCATGACGCCGCGGGGTGTCCTGCAGAATCACCAACGCCGCAAGGAAGTCGCCATGCAACGCCTCTGTGATGAGGCCATAGGGAAGCACGACCGTGCGCCAGCGGGCCAGCAGCTCCTGCCGCTCCAGCGCACAGGCAAGAAAGATGCGACGGCGGTGCTGCATCTCAGCCGGCGCAACCCCCTCTAGCGCACAGGTCTGCAGCAACACGTGCCAGCGATAGCATTGACTGAGCTCAATAAAGGTGCGATCCTCATGCTCCTGCTGCCTGAGCGCTCTCCGAGGGGTACGACAGGAGTTCGCTGTCGCAGCAGCTCCACCGTGCGGAGACCGCAGCGACGCACACACACGTGTATTTCGTGACGGTGCCACGTTTTTAGCACCTTCTGCAGGGCGCTTATGAACATCACGAGGAAGCTGCTGCGGTTCCTGCACCGGTCCGTCCGTGTCGCCGTCGTCGCCCGGTACGTCAATGACGATGACCACCTCACTGGCGTCTGCGTTGTCATGGTTCGTAGTGTCCGGCGCGTAAGAGGCGCCGCTGCACGTGACCTCGGTGGTAGCAGCAGCAGTGGGAGGTTGTGACGAAGCAACGACACGCCGCGGTGCCTCGTTACGCGCCCTGGTTGCAAAAGACCGACTTTGCGTTTCCTCGCGTTGCTTTTGCATCACCTTCGCTTGCTGCTTCCTCTGCTTCTGCCACTTGCGGCGTTGCTCCCGCCCACGAGACTCGTGATGTTCCTTGATCTGTCGCTGCACGACCGCACGTCGGTCACGGTACTCCTGCAAAAGCCACCGCTCACGTAGTTTGTCCTCAAGAGCAAAAAATAGCTGCCTGCGCCCCTTTGCCTCCACGTGTTGTATGATGCCTCGCCCTTTTCGCTCCGTGTCACACACCGCGCCGCGGCTGTGGGTCTCTACCCATGTTTCTTTTTGCAACAGGAGATCCAGCGCTGCCGGGCCACCACCCTCCTTCAGCCTGCGCTCCACACCCAGCGCGGGATCCGGCACACGTCTCGCACGCGCCCCGAGCAGCTCATCCAATGGTGTGGCCGGCCAGCTCACCGCCGTTTGGGCCGCGGGGCTTGCCACGTGCATGGCGTCGCCTGCATCGCCGTCGCAGTTCCCGCGTCCCGCCGCCTGCGCCTCCAGTCGACGAACGAGTTGCTCCCGCGTTACATCGTGGCTTCGTCGCTCCTCTACCCAGCGCCGCTGCTGCTCCACCAAACGCCGCACTTGTCGTGTTGCCGTCAGCGCCGCCGCATGCACGCGGAGAGCTGCCTGCACAAGCACGATCGCGTGGCGTTGGGCGCGGCGTCGCAGCGGCACAAAGTTCCACCGAACCGACCAACACGCACGCAGGAAGGACTGAAGAATGCGTGTGCCACACCCATGCAACCTGGCCCGGCCACGCAGGCGGCTCCCCTCAAGCTGCTCCAAGGCCCCAGCGTCGTACACCTTCACGAGTCCAGAGTCTTCCATGACGACGACCGACGGCGCCTCTCTCGCCGGCACTGCTTCACTGTTGAACACACCGATATCCATACGTCTCTGCGAAGGAACGTGCCGCCACACCCCTGCTTCTTCTTCCTCTCTGGGAGAAGCATGCGCTGCGTAGTCCACAGTCACCGCAGAACAAATGAGCTTCGCCTGAATGATTGGCGAGAAAACGTTAAAATTTTCAAGGGATATGTGGAACAGGGGCGGGAGTGGACGCCACTGCCGATCCCCCGCAGAATCGCCCTCCTGCCAAGGTGGATGCGAGGTGAGGTGCGACGACACACGTGCGGCATCCACAACGGGGCGGTAGCGCGCGATAAAGTCGCCCAGCGTGAACATCACCACTGGATCTCGTGAGGCTGAGGCGTGGGGTGCTCCGCCAGCGTATTCCTGACGCAGCGCCAAAATCTCCGCGTGGCTACAGCCCACCACCCAATGCGCTACCGCCCACGCACCATGACGCTCGAAGACCCTGTCTGACAACACCGGCCAAACCCCGCCTGCTGGCAACGGGCGAAACAGCTCGAGGGAGTCAAGCACGCCCAGCAGCCTCGCGGCTGTTGAGGATAGCGATGGGAAGAACTCTACGCCACACACTGCCTCGTTATCCCTTGCACTCCTGTGCCGCAACCACCACAGCCAATCTGTCATTGTGATCTCTAGCAACACGTTGCGTCGAGCCGCAGGAGCTGCGATGACGGCGGCTGAGGAGGAGGGAAAAGAAGTGTGGGGTGCTGTTTTGGTTGGCACGCGTGGCGGTGTCACGGACGACGCAGACAGCAACTCCGCCTCATCCGCAGAGGACTCCTCAGCGCAGTTAAACCGTACTCGCACTGAACGAGCCGGCGGCGGCGCAGCATTCACCTGGTCGCCGCAGGAGAGCGCGTTCACGTGCACCATCAAGGCCGGCACAAGGTGCAGCACCAACCAGTGTGCAAAGGAGGCAAGAAAATCGTGGAACAACAACCTCGAGGGGCCAGTGAAGAGTGCGGCATTTGTTTCTCCCCTCAAATGTGCCCACAGCCAGTGCATGGCGAGGCGCCTTCCCTCGCCGGAAGTGTTGTCGCTGCAGGGGTGCATAAGAACGGCAAGCATCTCCACCAAGTGGTCCCGCTGCGCCGGCGTGAACGGCAGTCCGGACGCGTCACCACCACCACGACTGCCTTCCACATCATCGTGGCAATACAGGGCACCCGTGTCACGCGATTGGGGCGAAGACTCCAGACAAAACTCAATATGTGCCACAACCGCCATCACACGTACGAGTAGTTGGGTGCTGGCGGTGTACGCCTCGCCGTGGCTATCAGCAGCCCATCGCAACAGATGAACGCTCTGCCGCTGAAACGCTCTAAGGGTGCGATACAAAGCCTCCCGAAGAGGGTCAACATCGCGCACGCCTCTGGCAGCAGCTCGCAGGCCCATTGCCACATCTCTACATTTTCCCTCCTCGTCCGTCGATAGCCACGAGCGCTGCAGCGAGAAGAGGTGTTGCTGCACACGCCACACATTCTCCACGTCTAAAAGCCCCACTTGAATTCCACCACGACTGCCGCCCCAGCAGCAGCGGCTATCGCCATCGCTGTGGCGACTCAGCAGAAGACGTACCCCAGCGGATGCGGGAACCCAGCGAAGCAGTCCATCAACCAAGGCACGGGTGCAGCGCCGCACCTCGGCGAGGACATCCTCGACGCGGCACTGTTCCTCCCACGACACCGCATGCCGCAAAGCAGCCGCCTCCTCCACCGAGGTACGAAATAGCACGGCACACAAAAGATGTTCCCACGCAGTAATAGCCGGCGGCGACAAGGACAGGACGGATGGAAACGTCTCTAGAGAATCGGCGGACTGCGGCGCGGGGGAGCGAAAGAACGCCGCACTACCCATAGCACTGCAGACAACATCAAAGAGATAAGTGTGATTCGTAAGCAATGCCACCGTATTCCACGAAAGACTGGCGGCAGAGGACGACGAAGAAGCGCATTGGTCGCGGCATCTAACATGGCTCTTCGGCTCCTTCGCATGTTTCGTTGCAGTGCTGTCTGCGTCTAGGAGCACGCCAAACGAACACTTCGTGGCGGTTGACGAAAAACCCAAAACACAGGCTCCGCACCGAGCCGGCGCCGCGCCGTGGCAAAGGAAGGACACTTCCGTAGACGCTCTTCGCACGAGGGAGGCGCCGCGCGGCGACCGCTGCCCCGGAAGGCCGACATCACTGAGGGGGGAAATCGACAGGAGCCGCTCATCGTCCTGTGGCGATGAAAAAGGCGTGTTCGTCATCCACGCCGTCCCGCGGGGCACATACAACGCACCCAGGCGCACCGCTTCCTCCAATCAACACCGTTTCTTAGCTTCTTTGGTCTCTGTATGTTCCACAGCAACTCCACACCGTGAGAAGAACAGAGAAAAAGACAAAGAAGAAAAACTATAAACACCTGTGCACAGCATCGGTGTGGCGGTGATGATGAACACAAATAAAGCAATATGAGATATATATATATATATATATATATATATATTAGCCTCCCCCTTTCAAGACCACGAGACAAACACACAGAAACACACACACACACACACACACGCACGTGTGGGAACGCAATAGGAAAGAAAAAGTCAACGCAACAGCTACTCCCGCCCCTGTTTATGTGTTTCCGGCTGCGCTGGCAATGCGGCAGTTGCAGACGAAGCGATATCACACCACGATGTCCTGTTATTGGCGTTGCGCGTTCGAAGACAATACACGGCAGCATCGCGTGAGGGCGCCGCTCTTGCAGCTACTTCCATGCAATCATGTACCGCGACGACCCTGCACGTATGGCAGCGCAAGTGGCACACTGTGTATAGAGCCACGCCCCAGCTCCTTGTAGTCGCCAGCGCACCGCAGCGTTTGCCGCGACTTTTTCTGCCCTGTCAGCCGTCTGTCTTTAGACTCACTTGCCGGGTCATCCTCGTGCTCGTTAGCCTCGTCCGCTGCATCCTCTGCAGGACTCTCCGTATCGGCAAAGGTGTGAAGCAGCAGCTTTGACCGCCGCGTCACGAGTCGTCGCTGCCGCATCTTCGCCATGTCGTAGAGCAGGTCAGGGGCCATCAGGTAGCGATCCAACTCAAGTGTCTCAAGGGCATCCCGCTGCTCCTGCTTCAGAGATTCCTCCGCATCGGTGAGTTCCGTCGCCGTCGTTGTGAACGCATGATGCATGTCGCCCACCACCTCCGTGAAGTAAATACGGCTGCGGTAGTCGTCCGGGTCAAACCTCAGATCGTTCAGCAGATAACAAACGAGGGCCTCAGAGGTGAGCTGAATGATGGGAGCGCCGTAGACTATGCCTGTGCGACGTCCAAAAGGGATGTGCATGCGGGCGACGAAGGGAGACGTGACGTGCGGCACCGCCGACGTCACGTCCTCGTCATCTGCGTCTTCCTCCTCATGACGGTGCCCATCTGCCTCCGTCGCTGCAGCACTGGATGGAGGCGCGATACCTGCGTGCTCCGCTACCTGATGAAGAAATTGCAGCACTTCCTCGTGCAACCAGGTGCGCGGCATGTTGTGAAGACGGACGGTGCGAAGTGTTCCGGAAGCGGGAAGCAGGGAGGTGACAACTGCGCTGTCCCCGCCACCGTGCCCCTCCGCAGCATCGCCACGAGGGGCGGCTGCCTGACCCCCGTTCGCACCACCTGCGCCTCCTCCAGGGGAAACGGGCGACGGGCGCGCGGTGCTGTGCTGCCGCAGCACCACTTGCATGGCACACACACAGCCGCCACGCTGCGCACCGTGGCTTCTTTTAATCTCAATGCCTCCGTCAGCCCAGGCCGGCGCCAAACGCCGCAGGAGTGGCAGACGCCACAACAACGGCGGGGTAACGCCTCCCCTACGGCACAACTGCAGCGAACGCATTGCTTTCGTACCCGCCACACGCCGGCCAAACAAACAGGAACGGGTTTGGGTTGTGCCTTACGATCCCCTGCAACGGAGAACAAGAAGAAAGACGGCAACACCGTTGAGAGAAAGAGGGGGAGGGAGTGATGCAAACAGAAAGTAAGTGGGTCATCACCAAAGAAGCTGTAAACGAGCCCCACTTCTCACATCTGTACCACCCGCAAGAACCATCATCGCTAATAACAAAGACAGCGTCACAGGTGGCAGCACAGAAACGCATACATAAGGGCAAAGAAGGAGAATAAAGGCAGAAAAGATGACGTTAATACTTTTTTTTTTTTTCTTGGCTGCTTGTTCTGTCGTTTGCAGGCCCAACGAGAAGCATGGCGGGGTCACTTGCTACGGCAAACCTGCGCGCGGCGGAACGTGCGAAAGCAGAAGCCCGCTGGAGGGGACTGAAAACAACCCGCTGGGGACTGATGGCCCCTCAATTTGTGACGGTTCATTCTGCAGTTTCGACCGGATACTCGCAGCGTACCGCTTAAAAGTGTCCCGCCTCTTCGCAGCGGCCGCCACGCTGCGTGGCGCCCTTCCAAGCGTAAACGGCTGCGGCACCGTCATCTGCGGCTTCCACGTGGAGGTGTCACTGTAGCGGCGCGCTTCTTCTTCCTCCGCGCGTCGCAGCAGCAGCCGCCTCTCCCGTGCCTCACGCATCCGCTGCAGAAAAACGTCCGCCCCATATACTTTCTTGATACAGGACGATAAGTTAGAGTCGATGCTTCCCCCCCGCGTTAGCGATTCTCGCGGCTCGAACGGGCACGCCGCCTGTTCCTGCAGCAGCGCCTCATAGACGGCCTGCAGGCGTTTGGCGTCACGTCGTTCCTGCCACAGCATCAGGCGGCGAAACAAATGCTCTTGTCGGTCAACACCGCCGCCGCCGCCGCTTGGCAGAAGCGATGTGAAACGCGTAGGTTGACGATCGCGCCTTCCATTGAAAGGTCTAATGGGTGGGCATTGCTGTTCCTCTTGTGGATATCCCTCTTCCTCTCTTCTCTCGTTTCGCCTCTCCCACTGCGCCTTTGCAGCTGCCGTAGCTTCGTCGTGAGGCTCCCCGCGCAGGACGCTCTCCACTAAGGCTTCAATATCGCCTTCCTCCTCTTCCTCTTCGTACTCGTACTCTCCAGGCTGGCGCTCCTTTTGACTGGTAAACAGCCGTCCCGTGAAGCTGTCCGTGTGCTGCGGCTGGACACCAGGAATATAATTCTCAGAAGGAGGCATTGGGGATTGCGTGGACGCCGCAGGGATGCCCAAGTAGTGATCCACCAGCCTGTCAATGTCTTCCTGTACTGCCTCCGCCATGTCGCCTCACCAAACGCAAATGCGCCCGCTCATCCACACCCCAGTCGGAGGGATCTAATCTGCAATGTGTCGGTTTGTGGCAGTGAAAGAAGGGGAAAAGCGCATGCAGAGAATCATCTTCGTTTATCCACAGTGTACGCTGCACACCAGACACATAACCAATATATATATATATATATATTTATATATAATACAGAGAAAAAGAGAGAGGGGAAGAAATACACTGACACACGCAAAGTGAAAACAAAAAAAAAGTGAAACAAGCAAAAAAAAACACACATGGAAGTTGACTGCTTGCATGGTATCTCCAGAAGAACTGCTACTTCTGCTTGTGTGTGTGTGTTTTATCTTTGAATCCCAGGCGCCATCCCACAAACAGGGGCGAGAAACATTCCCAAATAATCAACTGCAATGCGGGCAATGGCTCCGTCCCAGGCATGCCTTATGGTATCGTGTGCTGCACCTCTTACAGGCCACGACGACGTTCTCCGCTGCGCCATCGCCGCGCACAAGTTGCATCGCCACACACGCCAGCCGCACGAGCTGCGTATCCTCCTCGACTAGCGGCCCCGTCTTCTCGAGCAGCCGCACGCCAAACACCTCCGCGTCAACAAGTGGCAGCCGCGCTCGCGCGTCACGGGCACCACACAACTCACACACCGTCGTCGCTCGTGCCACGCAGATAGGGCAGTCTCGGTGCAGATGCTGCTCCAATACCCGGATCTGTGCCACCAGGTAGTCCAGAAAGTCCTGCTTCTCGCCTTCCCGCGACGTGGCTGTCGACACGAAAGTAGAAAAGGAATGACCCACGCTCACGTCGCTTGCAACGGACGCTGTTGACACGTGTGCTGCGCCGCCGTTCACACACGGCGCTGAGTCGTCATGACGCTTCGTTGCCGTTGCTACCACCTCTGCGACGCCGCCATTGCTCCGCGCAGAACTCCGTGCCGCCACGAAGCGTCCAAGCGCCACGGAAGACGAAGATACGGCACTCACGACGCTCCCTACGGTTGTCGCCACCAGAGACGTAGGTTCGCAACGCAGCACCCGCGCCGCGACACCAGCCTCCTCGCTGTACCTTATCCCGCTCAAGTCACTGAGGGAGTACATGACATCTGTCTCCGAGTGGTAGCTTTGCAGCGACGCCACCACCTTCTCGGGGAAAGGCCCCGGGCAGCCCCGTACCATCCGCGCACACAGTAGAAGCCAGTGGCGAAGTACCTTTGCGAGTCGCACAGAATCCCGCAACGCGACAACACGACAACACCGCCGCTGCTCCACCTGCGTCTCACGGTCCCCTATTGTGTACCACGGTTCGCCCCAGTTCTGCTGCAGCCACCCATAGTCACGTTTGCAGACATTTCGAGGCGTGAAGTTCCACGACGTTAAGACGAGAAACGGCAAAATCGCCTTTTGGTTCACATGACACTCATGACAGTAAATCTGTGTACAGTAGTGACATCGACGTGGCCTACACTGCCTAAAAAAAAAAGAAGTGCTCTCACCCAAGACAGTGCCACAACCAGGGCAGAGATATGCCTGCTGCCGTAGCTGCAGTGGACGCGGGACCTCCGCAAGCGCGTGCGAAAGCGGAGTAGGAGCCTCTGCAGCCTCAGCAGGGGCCTCCGCGGGCGCTGTACAGGCAAGACGGCAGCGTTCCTCCAGCAGCTGCTTCCGTCGGCGCTCATGGTGCTGAACAATTACCATCTTAGCGGCAGCGCGTGAGGCAGGTGTGTCTGGGATAGGCTCCGATGAAATCGTCCTCTTGTTCTCAACTGCCGCCACTGAGGCTTCATCCCCCGCTTCGCCACCTGGTGTGCCGTAGATAACCTCAACAAGGTTGAGCAGGCGGAACTGCACCGTTGTGGCCGTGAGATTACCCGCTTCACATGTCGCTCCACCACCTCTTCCCATAGGACCCATGACAAGGTCGTTGTATAGTTCCCTCGCACCATGAAGCACATGAATTAGCATATCCAGCTTCTCCTTGTAGTCATCCTCCAACTCCACCAGGCCACACTCACGCAGTTGTAGACTTTCTTCCTTACGCTGTAGGGTCTTGCGGGCGCGCTCAAGTTGCTCCTGCGCATCCAGCATCTCCACAAATGTCATGAAGGAGGAGGGGTGCGACGTATTTGTGCCGACGCTTTGAGAATAAAGTTTGTCACACTTTGTCCTCACACACTCTAGTAAAGGGGGTTTTGATTGCGGCGTTGTCGTTGCCGCAGCATTATCGTTCTCAATATCGTCGTGATCACCAGCTTTCACTTCATGGCAATTACCGTGCGCGTCGCGGAGTGGCGTCTGTGTGGCTGCGTCAGCCACGTAGCAATACTCCCCTACCTCCTTCCCGTCCCAGTGACAGTTCCTCCTACTGCCTCTCGCGCAGCGGCGCTGAGGCCTATCCACCCCCGCGTGACCCTCACTACCGGCTTGCGGGCGCATGATGTCCTTCAGACATGACGACAACGGCAGCACGGCATCCGACGCCTCATGTTCTTCCGCGCTTTTGCTCCCTGATACGCGGATCGTCGATGCCGCCCTCCTGGTTGACTGCGATGAATATCCCTCACTCATGAGCCCCGCTGCCGCCGCTGCTGGAGCAGGAGCAGGAGCAGGAGCAGCAGACGACACACATCGTCTCTTCCTTCGTCGCTGGTGTAGCCGCAGTCGCTCCACATGCACTGGCCGCGGCGCCTCACGGAATAGCGGCAACGCTTCGGCTAAGGACAGGCAGTACTGCACCATCATACCTCTCCCGTCCACGGCAGCGCCGCCGCCCTGGTGAAGTGGATGCCACATCTTTGGCAGCAGTAACAGCAGCTGCGTTACATAACCCGCATTAAGGAGGGTTGCGTGGGGCCCCAAACACTCCTGCAGCCGTTGCAACCGCTCTGTCCTAAACTGTGAGGCATCTTCCTCCACTTTCTCTTCTGCACTACCAGTACTAGCACCGACAACCGTGCTTTGTTGCCCCACAGCAGTTGCGGCGGTGTCCCTGACGATAAGCCCCACGAGCAGCAGTGCCGCCGCCTCGTATAGGGCATCCACCGTGTTGAGGCTGTGCACCACCCAACAGCGAAATGCGTGAGCGGCGTCTGGGTGCTGTCCCCGCAGCGTCTCCTCCATTGGAAAGTGTGTCTTGTGCCGCCGTGGAAGACGGTGCAGCAGCGGCATCGCAACGCCCTCAAAAAACGCCGCGGCATTAACCATCGGGTCGGGCGCAAAGGCCTCCTCAATGCCGTTAAGAAGGCGCGCGACGAGAGCGGGAGCCACGGTCGGCGTTAGCGTCAGCGTCGTCGTCACGGACGGGCCCTGCCGCTGCTGCACAAAGGCAGCGACGTCTCGCACCGCGTGGTCCAGCGCCACGAGTGTGGGAAACATTCCTTCCTTTTTTGTTATCCTTTTTCTTCTGGTAAACGTTTCTTTTCCCTCTCCGCGCAGTTCCCTTGGGTGAACCGCGGCAGAGCCTCGTCCACTGCGCCTTGCCCCCTCATACAGAAGGCGGCGGCACCACACACACACGCACGCAAGAAGCCAAAGCAGAACACACACGGAAGGGGAAGTGAGGAACACCCACCCACACACACACATACAATTTGGTGGTGCATCCCACGAACACAACGAAGGCAAATAAAGTAAATATATTAACATGACAAAAGTGACAAAACAAAGCAAGCAAAAACAAAGACACAACGTGTCAACAACAAGACAAGACACACAGATCCACAACTTTTATCCGTCAAAAATCACAATGAGTTCTACAAAAGCGACAGACAGCATGCATATGTTGCAGACTCATGCAAAGGATGAGTCGATCCAAACGTGTATGTATGTGCTTGTGAGAAAACATGCGTGTGCGAATGAGTTGGGGGATAATCTCGGTCCTCAGTCTCACACACAAGTGAGTCATAAAGCTCAGACGCCAACGGCACGTATATGCACACACTCACACGCATAGGTACATTGCGGGGGCTCAGTTTGGAGCTCAGCGGTCTCGCTACCGTCTCACGCTTAGCAGGCGGGATTCACGCGTTGTTCCGCGAACCTGTGAGGTATCGCATATAAACAGGAGGGGAGCAGTGGGTGCAAAGGGAGAAGCCCTCTCACCACGTGTGCAAGAAGAAGAGAAAATCGGTTCACACGCTCAAAGTATTCGCGTCCCCACCACCACTACGGGTGGCGACTTTCGTTGTCGCAGTCGCCGCCGCTGATGACCCTCCTCCTCCTCATTCACTGAGGACTCTTCCTCTTCAGCCGTCGACCCCTCCTCCTCGCGGGACTTGTGACGTTGTTCCCCTTCCTTCACATCGCCCTTGTGGGAGCCTGGTTGCGGGTACGTGACGTAGATTGTCTTACGCGCCTGATCCCCGTGCATACCCGAATCCACCGGCTCCTCGAGAAGCGGCAGGAGGGACTGCGGAATGTCCGTCACGGTGGCGCAGCAGGGACAGAGAAATGTCAGAGTGTTAATGGGCACGAGAATGGACTGGCCGCAGCAGCCGCACTCAAGGTGCATATTCTGCGCTGCATTGACGGTGTTGCAGTTGCGGCAGCGGCAGCTGATGGCCCCTAGCGGGTAGGAGATAATCTTCCGGCATCCCTCACAGACCAACTCGCCAAGAAAAATCATTATCGCCTCTCCCGCAGCTGCACTGCTCCGTGCGAGGCACCAGAAATGCGGTTTCTGTGGTCCCACCTCGTGACGGATGCACACACACACACACACACACACACACACACACACACACACACACACACACAAGAAGAGAGAGAAGAAAGAACGAAGGATAGAACGACAAACG
>NW_021705838.1:29086-52715 GCF_003719475.1 Trypanosoma rangeli
ACACACACACACACACACACACACACACACACACACACACACACACACACAGAAAGAGAGAGAGAAAGAACAAGGGATGAACGCAAAGCCCACCGAGTCCAATCT
Organism: Trypanosoma rangeli; assembly: GCF_003719475.1. NCBI lineage: Eukaryota > Euglenozoa > Kinetoplastea > Trypanosomatida > Trypanosomatidae > Trypanosoma > Trypanosoma rangeli. The sequence continues at coordinate 29,192 of NW_021705838.1, forward strand.
GCCCACAGTTCCTCTCCCACAGTCAGATAAAAAATAAACGCCCAATGGTGCTTGAAACAAGCGCAACCCCCATGCCCACGGCAGGACAAAGGCAGCGCATCAGCAGCAAAAGCAAAGAAACAAAAACAAAACGTTCACCCACCCACATAAATCCACATTTTTGCACCCCGTTATTCGTCTCCCCATTTTTTTTTTATTCTTCAAATTGACATTTTTTCGGGCCACCGCCTGAGCCACAACATTCCACATCACCAATGTCATGAAGCGGCTCATGCTGGTGACTCTGGTCTGCCTGAGCGCGGTGCTCAGCCGCGCTGGCACGATATTACCCAGCACAGAAACGGTGTCCCCCTTTCACGAACACAGCACAGAAGGCGACCGCGTACCCCCCGCAAGGCCAATGACGCGGTTGAGAGCGCAGTGCATGTGCCTGTCGTTGCAGTTCTGCACGTACACCCAGGCGAAGAGGAACACGCCCATTTTCTATCCTAGTGGAACTCCGCTGTGTCCCCGCAGGTCTCCCTTCCCTTTCCACACAGGCAGACAAAGAACGAGCAAAAGAGGAGGAGAGAGACTGCATTACAGAAAAACAGAGAAACAAGTAAACCCACCAAAACGAAAATTACCACCACCACCACCAATAATTCTAAACAGTGAGTTGTGCGGGAACAACGATTATCAACAACAACACAACACAAACTATTAAAAACAAAGGATTGGAGTAGTACCCTACCCCCCCCCAAAAAAAAAAAAAAAAAAAAAAAACAAACAAACACAACACACACACACAGTTCATAGCAAAAAAGGACGCCATTGCTAATGGCGTTGCTACACGCGTAGATGAGATTAAAACTCTGAGCAGCTGCCATCGTGTGGTCACCGCCTCTTTCCCGTTTGTTCTCTCCTGACTTCTACCTCCGTACAGGTTCTTCCTCACTCGCGTTCTCTCTCTTTTTTTCTTCCCCACCCTGATCCTTTTCCCCACACTGCTTCTAGCGAGCGTATCAGAAGAGCAGGGTGGGTGGAGCGAGAGCAGGAGAGCGAACACGCGCAAAAACAAAACAAAACAAACAAAAAAGAAATCAAACTCGTCCACAACAAAAATAAAAATATGTTATTGTTCTGGTATTATTAAAGAAAAATAAAGAAGCTACATATAAATATATCCATAATTAGCCTCTCGTAGAACTTTGACAATCAACGAGAAGTAAATACAACCTCCACCCCAGTTGCGTGCCCCTCAGTTTGACTTTTTTGTGGGGCCGTTGACGGTGCCGGCCACCGGCTTCGGCCGTGGAAGGACGTGCGCCTTCACGAACATCTCCGAGAAGAGGTAGAGGTAGCTGGCGTACATCAGCAGTTGGATACGCATGTTCGACCAAGACATGCCGCATCCACGGCCCTCATAACTCGCTCGCATCGCGTACAGGGTAACAAAGCAGCCCATGACCATCTGCGAGATTTGCATCAGGGTGATGTAAGGCGCCAGCGGACGTACAAGGCTCTTGTAGCCCATCACTGCAATGGCGAAGTAGAGGTACATGATTGAGTGCACACTGTAGTTCATAGCCGCCACCCAAATGTACCCAGAGCTTCCAACGCAGTACGTGTGCCACGAGAAGAGCAGCACCGTGACGTGGTGATACCAGTGCAGGAACGGAAGAGGCTGCTTTCCTTGAAGCACCAAAAAGACGGTGTCCATCAACTCAGGAATCTTCGAAAGGGCAAAAATACCCATCCAGAAACCCACACTTGTCGTGTAGAATTCCTCCTCATTGAAAGTGCAGGTGGCTTCGTAGAAGCCCTTGTTCACAATGTTGCGGACCAAAGTAGGCGTGACAGTGCTGGTGCCAAAGATTGAGAATATAGAGAGGCCCAAGTTCCACAGCACCATGGCACGACGCACCGCCGAAAAGCCCAAGCTATCCTCGCTTCGCTTTTCGGGCGCCGCTGCGGTTGCCTCACCGCGTCCCTTGAGTCTCGCAAAGAGTTTTGGCCCCGTGAACACCAACGTGAGGTAGCAACCGCAAATGTAGCCCACCACATCCACGTTCTCAACCATCCACCTGCGAACTGTGTGGCCATCCCAGGCTTGCATGAACTCCATCGTGGCCTGTGGGGTGAGTTATACGCTGCAAGTATGTATGTATGTATGTATGTACGTATGTGTGTGTGTGTGTGTGTGTGTTGTTAGTGTTGCCAATACGCTTTTTGTAGGGAAATGCAGCTGATGTTTCAGCCAACTTGAGCGAAGGTTGGAGGGGCATAACGCAGAGGGAGGGAGGCACATAGCGCCCGCCAGGCATCGCATGTTGATGGACATCGCACGTGCCATAACATCGTCACGCTTATCGTTAAAACCAACAACAAAAACGCAAAACAAAGACATAATTCCGCACAGCCTCGTTTCTCTCTCTCTTTCTCTTGCTTCTCTCACACGTGGTTTTACTCCTTCACATTTCACCCCTCTTCCCTCCCAACAAACAAACAAACAAAAAGGAATACTGACAATATATATAAAACAACAACAAAAAACGGGGTAACACCGCTTTCCTTAATGAGTGTATTACAAGATACCCTGTTTCCGCCACCGCACTCAGCCATGGACACACGCACACACGATACGACTATACCCTCTGCATGCAAACCCATCCCCCTAACCGCCCATGGACGTGCCATGTGTACATCGCGAACGAGAGCCCAGTTAGAAGCGGGTGACGGTGCACCAGTGACAGACAAAACGTGTTATGCACCAAGTTGGGTACAACTCCACGCATACCTCTGTTTTTCCTTTTTTCTTTTCATTTTCTCTCATTCTCACTCTCTCGGTGCATTTGTAGGAACACATATATATTATGTATGTATATATATATTATTGCACTACCACCACCGTTCCTCCGTGCTGACGGCGGGTGCGCCGACGATGCCGTGTGTGCGTTCCCGGCCATTTGGGGGGGGGGGGGGGGGGCTTGGAGTTTTCCTCTCCTGCCCTCTTCTCCCACTACATCCCGCCCCGCCCCCCGCGGCGGCCGCAACGCGCACCTAAGGAGAGATGGGTGGTCGTAGAACGTGCCAATCGACTCCCTCCCGCTCCTTCCGCAACCCCGTGTTCAACACGCCACACACACACACACACACAGACAGAAAATACAAAAATCAACAACAAAAACAAACAAAACAAAAAACAAAAAAAGAAACAAAAAATGTTTGCGCCCGCTTTTTCCCTCTCATCCCTCATGAGGCACACGCAAGCAAACGACATATCCATCCTCCCCGTCACTTATGTGAATGTGACCAACGTTATTCATTCTTACCTGCGACGGCACAATTGGGCGCCGGCTTCTTTGGCCGCAGGTATGCGCCGACGAACATGACGGAAAAAAGGTAGAGGTAGCTGAGGTACATGAGCACACCCATTCGTGCGTTGGACTTGGAAACGTGGCAGCGCGGCGTCGCTCCCACCGGGGTTGTGTACACCGTGTACGCCGAGTACACCGTCACCATGGTCCCCACCACCATCTGCGCAATCTGCAGCATTGTGATGAAGGGCGCAAACTTCCGCATCGTCTTCTTGAAGCCGCAGGCGCACATTGCAAAGTAGAAGTACATGATGGTGTGCACTGTCAGGTTCATCGCGGCAAAGATGAGCATGGTGCTGGTGCGGTCGCAGTACGTGTGCCACGAGAAGATCATCACCGTGACGTGGTGGTACCAGTGCAGGAAGGGTGGGAACTTGCCCTGTAACAGCAGCAGCGCGGTGTCGACCAACTCAGGGACTTTCGACAGCACAAACATGCCAGTCCAGAACCCCACGGGAGTCTCGTACAGTATCGCATCATTCTGGTCACACATCGTTCTCACCATCCCTCGACTGTAGATCCGCAGCAGCAGCGCCGGGACCACGACAATCATGCCAAAGAAGGAGAACGTTGAGAGCAGGATGTTCCACACGATGATGATGTAGCGAAGCGCCTCAGAGTTGCTCACCCGGCCCTTCTCCCCGTTCAACTGCTTCGCCAGGGCAGGCCCCTTCCACACCATCGCCAGATAGCCAAGACTTAGGTAGCCAAGCACATCCACGTTGTCTAACATCCACTTTTTAATGGCATAGCCGTCGTATCCCTCCACGTACGGAAACATCTTCGTCGCCGCTCCCAAAGTGGATGTGAGAAGTACCTACAAATATATGTATGCAGTTGCACGGCAGTCTCTTCCTGTTTCTCTCTCCTTCCCTTTTGGTGCACTCCACAACGTACACGCAACCCTGCAGAGAAAAACAACAATAACACAACACAGACGCACGGAATGAGTCGCTAGAAACCTTCAAACACCAACAAACTTCCGTCTCACTCTCTTTCTGAACACACCGAGACCAATACAACCCCCAACAAGAGATATAGATAGAGAGAAGGAAGAAGTGAGAGGACAGGCATGAGCGCGCACACAATCACATATACACACATATGCGCCCAGGCAGGGATGCAGGCGTGTGTGTGTGTGTGTGTGTGTGTGTGTGTGGAAACAGACAGGTAAAAGCAAAAAAAAAAAAAACAACAGAAGAAAGGGTTTGGGTGGAGAGGAGGTGAAAGGAAAAACAGAAAGACGATATGGGAGAGGTCGCGTTGACGTGCAACACGCCTCCCCCCCCACTTCCAGCGGCACGGCCATACCCTGACACTTAAAGAAAAAAGACATATACAACGGGAAGAAAAAAAAAGGAACAATCAGCAATCTGTGCAGGACGCAAGTGGGCCTTCCTAAACCACAACCACTACTTCCCACAGAAGTCATCACATCTCCCCTATTTTATTTCCCACGCACGGCACACACACACACAAAAGAAGAAGAAGAAAAAACAAAACGCGGGTGACATGCCGGCGAGAGAAAGAAAGAAAGAAAGAAAGAAAGAGAAAAAAATAAAATAAAATAAAGAGAGAACATCAAGGGAGCGGGCGGAGCCACCACCTTTTTCCGCCAGTACCCGGAGCCCCAACACATACAGGGGCGAGTAGAAAAAAGTGACAACCTCTAACACAACACCGCACTATGCCCCACATCAAAGAGGTAGGGGTGACGCAAAGTGAAACAGAGGACACTTCTAACATCAGCATAGCACCAGCACAGGTTAGAGTAATGATATAAATGATGCATTACCACATCCCCTCCGCCGAATCCTCCTCCTCCTCCAATAACTATAATAAAAAAAAGGTTTGCTCATTGCCCTGACTTTTTTCCTTCTTCTTATACGATCTGTATCTTTTTTCCCTTTTCATTTTTTCTTCATAATTGTTAACACATCCACCAACTCGCCCACACTCTGTTCAGGTTTAACTTAAAAAAAAAAAAAAAAANAAAAAAAAAAAGGACAGGAAATGGAAGGCGGGGGCGGGTTTATGTCTGCTCCTCCTACCACCCTCACGCAATGTGATGACGCCACATGGGGACAGGCAGACGCGTAGACAGCCTTAAAAGCAAAACGCAGCCGTAAGGGAAAAGAAGAAGAACGTGTTGGGCCACACCTGCTCGTGTGTGTTGTACGCCCGCAGGCAGGGTGTGAGGGCGCCACGAGTGACGACAGCAGCAGCAGTAAATCCACTGAGGCACACGTGTTAAAGCGACGTAGCAGAAGAAGGCCATCGGGACATCGTCACTGCCCTTTTTCCCCCGACCTTTCTTTGCAGAGTCGCTGCTCTCCACACCCCGCCGGTTCCGAGTGCATCGACTGCCTACCAATACGGATGCTGCACAAACAGGTACATGCGTTGTCTTGCACACATGAAAGACACACCTGACACATTGGCTCGGACTACGGCAGCCACGTCATGCCCCCTTCCTCTCTCCCCCTGTCTTCTTCATCCGCCTCGTCACTGTTGTGGGCTCACACCACAGCCACTGAACACGTCGTGTGGTAGTATACCCCTAGCAATAAACCATCGATACACATGAACCCGCACATTATCCGCCGTACAACGCCCCGCCTCGCTTCATACCCACACTCACACACACACACACACACACAGACGCACATAATCACACACACACACACACGCATGAGGGAAACCAAAAAGTGGGTTTGTTAACCATGAATATAGATATAGAATCCACGAAGAACACAAAAAAAAACCCACACCCTGCCATTCCCATTGCTTTTTGTTTTATTTTATTTTTTTTTGTTTTTTCTTAAAAACATGCATTAATGTCAAACCATTCCTTCCTTGTTAGTTGTATTTTTTCTCTCCATTCGACATCTTCAACGCTGGATTCGCCTTGGGCTTGATATAGCTTCTGTGGTACAGCTGTAAAAAGAGGATAAAATAGCTGATGTACATCACAAGGCCAAGGCGAATGCTTGTGCGGTTCACCTCGCAGCCGTACCCGCTCAGGTACGAGTGGTAGGCCGTGTATCCCACAATGAGCGTCCCCACCACCATTTGGAGGAGCTGCATCATCGTGATGAATGGGGCAATGGGGCGAATCATCTTACGCAGTCCACATGCACAGATAAAGTAGTAGAAATACATGATGGCGTGCACGCAGTAGTTCATCGTTGCAAACCACAGCCCGCTGGAAATGGTGTACGCGTACGCGTGCCAGCAGAAAAGCATCACTGTGGCATGGTGGTACCAGTGCAGAAAGATCACAGATTTCTTTTGAAAGACGAGGAAGACGGTGTCAAGCATTTCAGGAATTTTGGAAAGAATAAAGGCGCTTACCCAAATGCCCACAGTCCCATCAAAAAAAATTTTGTCATTCCAAGCACAAGCGGAGTTATACAAACCTCCTTGTAATTCAGGCACGGTGGTGTTAGGGCCCAGCTTGAGGCCAGCCGTCATCCCACTGATACGCGAGGAGATGACCAGCTCCAGCAGTCGCGGTACGCAGTGGTACGCCCCGCAGATGGAGAAGACTGTAAGCAGCAGGTTCCACACTATGTTCAGAAAGCGCAGGTTCAGTGGCCGGCGGTGCGCCATAACATGCTGTGGCACATACAGCACAAGGGCGAGGTAGAACACCACTGCGAGGACGGGCACATCCGTGTGCCCCTGCATCCAATCCCGCACATATTCGCCACGGAAGTCTTCTGTGCGCCAAGTGCTCATCTGCATGAATACGTCTGCCATCTTCCACCACAAATACACACTGAAACGGACGCAGTTCTCCGTAATGTCAAGGCTGTTTAAATGAATATACCCCCCTCTTGACTGGGGAACGCGTCAAGCAACAAGTTCCTTTTTCCCCCTTTACCACTGTATTATATGGAATGCAAAAAAGAGGCAATACAACGCAACCGAATTATAAATGTGGATACTTTTATTCCGCTTTGTGCTCCAATCTCCCTCCCCCTTATTTTCCCACAACTATTTAGTTTTACTTCTTGTTGTTGTTGCGTAATTTTTTGTTTGTTCCGCCGTGCTGAGAGTAACACAAAAAGAGAAAAAACAAAACGAAAAACAACAACAACAACAACAACGCAGTAACAACAAGGCGCACAGCTGCACACACAAAAAAAGAAAGGCATCAATACAAGGTGACAATGTCACGGCATGTACGCACCGTGAAAGGCACGCAAAAGAAAAAACAAGAAGTTGAGTAGAGAGACAATAGTACGAGACGTGACCAGTGAGTGCCCACTGAATAGCCTGCGCATGTCAGCGGATGGTGACCGGCAATACTCGTGCCACGCGGTGTGCGGGTGGCCTAGCAAACATGCTGCTACTCAGCAAAGCCACATATGCTCAGGGCTGCCGGGCCCACAAAGTGCCGCAACCGGATACACGCCGTGAACCCCACGCCAGGTTTTTCTGTGACGCTATGAAAAACTCCAACGTTCAGTGGAGTCCAGCAACGCAGAAGATGACAGGAGTGACTTTCCCCCCTGCCACGTCCTCGCTGATGGGCACTACACACGCTGTATCGCGCAAGCCGTGCCTGGAAGGCAGCGCAAAGCGACAGTCACACGCGGCCACAACACAAAGACAAGATACAACCGGGCGGTGCACACAGAGCAAAAGCGGGTCAGACACCCCAAGAAAGCTCCGCACAACACCCCCAAACATTTCACAGTACACAAACACAAACACACACACACACACAACCTAACCACGCAGAAGCGCGCCCCCACGCTATCAGATTTCCCCAAGACATCCCCCTTCCCCCTTCTTCCCCACCCCACGTGTACCTCTTCGTCTTCAGTTTCAATTGAATATAGACACGTACCGTAATAAGGGCCGTAAAAGCCACGGAGCCCCCGACCTGCTCACACACATACGCTGTGCACCTCTCCCTTTCCCGTCCTTTTTCCCCCCCTTTTGACTTTGCACATTCGTTGCGTCATCCTTGACAGAATGCGAAGGAAAAAGTGAAACATCACTCGATTTATGCTCTAACCCCCTCCCCCACCAAAAAAAAAAAAAAAAACAAAACACGAATCAAAACGGGGAAGTATGCACTCGTTTCCTTCTCCCACTCCCTTTCTCTCTTTTGCCTTGCTGCCCACACACCTTCTCAAGAGCATGGCTGACGTTAAGCATCGGTGCACTCAATCAGAAAAATATGAGGAGTGAAACCGTAAAACAACAACAATAACAACAAGGGAGTTTGGGGGGGAGGGGGCATAAGAAGAAGTAAGAGGCTAACACGAAATGAAGGAAGCCCCCCCCCCCCAAACTCCCTTGTTGTTATTCACGCTCTAACAAAAAAGGAAAAGTAAATAATCCAACACCTGGTTCTTCCTCCCACAGACTGTTCCCCACTGGCAGCTGCGCTTGGCTCACCACTACTAGTTTTTTCCATTGCGCATTTTTTCCGATGCGTGGGCGGCGACACCAGTCGACTTGCCCTTCTTCAGGTACAGCCTTCCAAATAGCATGGCGAAAAGGACAAAGTAACTGGCATACATCACAAGGCCAAGACGAATGCTTGTGCGGTTCACCTCGCAGCCGTACCCGCTCAGGTACGAGTGGTAGGCCGTGTATCCCACAATGAGCGTCCCCACCACCATTTGGAGGAGCTGCATCATCGTGATGAATGGGGCAATGGGGCGAATCATCTTACGCAGTCCACATGCACAGATAAAGTAGTAGAAATACATGATGGCGTGCACGCAGTAGTTCATCGTTGCAAACCACAGCCCGCTGGAAATCAGCGCGCTTCCAGCGTGCCAGCAGAAAATGGTGACTGTAAGGTGGTGGTACCAGTGCAGAAAGATCACAGGTTTCTTTTGAAAGACGAGGAAGACGGTGTCAAGCATTTCAGGAATTTTGGAAAGAATAAAGTAGAAGACCCAGAATGCTAATTCCCCGTCAAAGGTGACGTTTTTGTCGAAAAAGCAGGTGGTCTTGTAGAACCCGCGATCCAGGTAGAGGTAGATCATGTTATTAACACACGATACAGTGCCGCATACGGAAAAGAGACAGAGTGCAAGGTTCCAGATAATGAGGGGCACCCGCAGGTTAAAAGGCTCACGGTTTTTCATTACGTGCGTGGGGACGCAAAACACGAGAACAACATATAACACGCAGGCGTAGATGAGAACATCCACAGAGTCATCAAAGACCACAGTCGCAACCTCCCCCTTAAAATTGCGAGGTAAATTTCGAAGTTGCTGAATCTTACTTACTGCAAAGTCCATATTTGTATTATTTTTAATTATAATAACAATAATTATTTACTCCCTTCTTTCGTTCGTTCGTTCCTTCTTTATTATTGATGTCTGACTGCTGCCTTACGTGGTTATCTGCTTCGTTTTTTTTTTTTTTAAGTGTATTAAATGTATCACCCACAGAGGAAGGATATAAATAGAAAGAAAGGGAGAGAGACAGAGAAAGAGATGATGAGATAAACGTGTCGCTCCCCGCGCTTCCTGCCTTGAGGCCTGCTTCTTCCCTTCTTCACCAATTTCCTCTTCGTTTTTGATTGTCCCTTCTTGAACGCCTACCCCTCCGTTTTCCCCTCGCGCTTCGTTTTGTGAGTCCCCAAGAGAAATGGTGCGCTTGGACGAAGGCCCTCTTCCTTTTTGTTTTTGTTTTTGCAACACGAGATAAAGAGACAAGAAGAAAACAAAAGCAAAGGAGTTTCACCCACCGCGCCCATCCGCCCCACGCTGGTGCAGTTTATTTACAACAAACAAACAAAAAAAAAAACAAGCAAACAGATGGGCTCATCTAGGCGTTTTTGTTTTAAAGAACAAACCGGGCTCCCGCCTGGAACGGAGGCAGTGGGAGGCGCCGCGGAGACCCCGCCACCCGCCACCGCTCACCCTCCCATCCAACAAGCAAGGCAACCCCAATGTACGCAAACCACACCAGCGTCTCACTCTGTTATCCTCACACCCGCTCGCACACTCCCCTCACACTCCGCTTTCCACAAGTCTCTTAACAACATCAATAAGATATCCTTTTTCGTTCTTGCATTGCTTCCTATTCTTTTACTGCGTCTTTTCACCTCTGCCGTTGCGGCAGAGGTGCCAACCTCGCCGGCTACAAGGCAGAAGCAACGCACGCCGCGAAGGTGCGTGGAACTAACACCGAAAGCGAGCAGCCCCCGCCCTCTCTCTCTCTCTCTCCCCTTCCTGCTCATTCTTCGCCGTTGTCACAACACAGCACAACACAACAGGAGAGGGTCCTTCTCTTTTCCTGTTACACGTCTCTTAAGTCAAATAGGAGAATATATATGAATATATATACACGCATATTTGTCGCCTTCTCCTTTAGCTTCCAGGTTTAGTTTGGCTCGCTTGCCACCTGCCACACGCTGCTTTTATGCTTTACTCACTCGGTTGTCTAATGTTGCCCGCACGTCCCCCCCCTTGTCGCTGAAACACACACATCTGCCGCAGTGCAGAAAGAAACAAAACAAAGCAAAATAAGAATAATAATAACAATAATACAAAGCCAACTCACAAAGGTGCTGTGCCCTACATGTATCGTTGACGTCGTCGTCGTCGTCGTGGTTGTGGCCGTCGGTCCGAACTGCCCTCCGTCCGCGAGGAGGAGCCGTCAAGGCCCGAGTGGGAAGATGATGCCGATGGCGAGGTGGAGCGTGGTGGTGGCGGTGGCTGCAGCCCCGTCTCCTCGTTGCGTGGACGACTGCGCTTTCGCGGGCACAGGGCTCTGTCGATGGTGCCGCTGCCTTGCACAGCAGCAGAGGCGAGCGGGCTGCGTCCGTCCTGGTCCGTATCCTCGCTGCCCTCTCCAGCCTCGGAGCGTGAGCGGCGCTGACGACGTTGATGACGGTGCGGCTGCGAGGCCTCCACTAAGGGCGACGAGGAAAGCGGCTTTGCGGCAGAAGGCGGACCATGGTGCAGCGGCGGTTTTGGCTTCAGCGAAGGGGTAGTGCCATTTAGAGAGGGTGATGTGTTGTGCCTCGACATTGGTTTCTCACGCGGCGTCGACGGCTGCTGCGGAGTGTGACTCGGCCGCGGCGACGCCGGCTCCCTTCTCACGCCCGCCACGGCATCAACGGGACGGGCTGTCACACTCGCTTCCCCACTGCCCATCCCTGTTGCTGCTTCAGTGTGAACGACGGCGTTGGACCCCTCACACTTTTGCCGCTGCGCCACATACACTGCGATAAATTCAAGCAGGCGGTAGAGCCGCCTTCGACACTCCTCAGCACTGAACAGATTAAAAGAGGAGCAACCCCGACTCGTGGACGCTGCTGCGGTGCCGTGGCACACGCCATCGCCCGCATCCCCGCGGAATCGTTGGGACTGTTGCGGCTGCTGAATTACACGGCGCTGCTGTCGTTCACGGTGTGGCGTCGGACGCACACGGCAGCCTGGAACCACACGGCCGCCGCCGCCCCGCTGGGGTCGAGTGAGCCCCAACAAGACCTCCTGGTAAGTCGGAACTGACCGCATCTCTCGACTGCGCGATGATATTTGCTTCGAAGTCCCATTTTGTTGTTGTTGCTGCTGCTGTTCCACCACCGCTGTGGAGGCAGGGGGGAGCAGGAAACTCTCCGGGGCCGCATTGCTGATATTAGCGTGCGAGAGCGGCGGGTCCCTGGGCCGAAGTCTGCCGCCTGCATGGACCGCCTCCAACTCCCACTCCTCCTCTTCGCTCAGCAAAACATCTACCCATGTCGTGGTGGCCCCAGCGGATGAGGGCTGGGAAAGCCGCTGCTCAATGCCCTCTAGCAGAGCCACAAGAGAGGCGTACATGGCGATCACGCGGTTCTCCGAAATCCCAAACACAAGTGACGGCTTCGGGAGCGAAAGGAGATTTAGCTGCAACTCCCGCCGAAGTCCCACGGCATACGCGACGTTGTTGGCGTACGGCAAAGATGTGAAGAGGACCTCCGTCTCGCCCCACCCCAGCAGCGTGGTGTTGCTCGCAATCGGGTGGGACGCCATCGCGGTCGCCTCCCGCACCGAAGCCAACGCATCAAGACGTGAGGCAAGCATCGGAACCCGCATGCGCCGCCGCACCCGACCGCAACGGTCCAAATGACGCACCGTCACCTGCCAGCTCTCCGCACTGAGCGACTGACGCACGCAGTCAATGACACACTTCGCACTCTCCGTCTCGATGTGGGCTATGATGGGGCCGTTGAACTCCACGTGAAGCGACTCCACTTGCTGCTCCTTCGCACCAATGACGCAGAGGGTGATTTTTCCCGTTGCCGCGTCGAAGGTCACCGTCTTCCGCGCCGAGCGGACACCGGTGTAGACGGCAAAGCGCTCCGTCAAAAAACTAAGAAAATACACTCCTTTAAACGGCTGCTTCTCGGAATCGTCCGTGACACGTATGGAGTAGTTAAACTGATACTGCCGCGACGCCTGATGCTTGCGTAGAATGCGCTGCACCACACGTGCCACAGGCAGCTCCTTCTCACGCGTTGTGGCGGCGCGTATGTGTTGCAGAGCCGCCAAAAGCGGGAGTCGATCCTCAGAATGCAGTGCGAAGTAGGCGCTCGTCCAGACAGAAGTGACGGGCGAGAGTCGCCGGAAGAGCGGCATAACTGTATAGTTCCCTGACTGTGCCGCCTGCCGCAGGGTGTCAAAGAAACGTGTGGGCCCGTGGTACAGTCCACTGCTCACCGCCATATCTGCCAACTCCAGTGCCGACATGGAAAAGGCACGCGCAAACACGTAAAGCAGAGCATTTGCGCACGGCGACAATAAGACCACCTGCATACTCCCAGCGAACGGGGAGACATCGGTGGTGATCGGTGACACCCACCACGCCGTGTCCTCGGTGGCGGCCACTGCGCGCGTTGCATGCGGCTTGTCGGACGCCCCTCCATTCACCAGCGACGGCTGGGCACTGTGACAATGCTGCGGGGCGTGGCTATTATTATTATTATTATCATTACTATTATCCTGCTTGGAACGGCTCCGGGTTTGGTAGGCCTGGCGCTGTGGGTACAAGCCGTGGCGATCCAGCCATGCCCCGATGCGTTCGCAGTGTTCAACGGAACTACACGGCTCGGTATCAAACGCACGTGCAAGCTCCAACGCGACAATCATCGCTGTGTGCTCCGGTGAAAGGCCGCTCGACACCGCCGTAGAGTGAAGCGGGGTGGCACACGACCGTTTGTCTCGCAGCGCCATCATGTACTCGGCTCTGCTTTCCACACGCTGCGGGTGCCACAGCACACTTGGCACCGCAAAGGCCGCCGCTACAGTCATGACATTCTGCAAGTACTGCACAGCCACCTGCGAGGATTCAAAAAAGTCAGACAGTGAGACCCCGATGAGCGCACCGAGCAGCTCCACGTCGACCCACTGCAACTCACCCCGCTGCTCTTCCCCAGCCAACTCCAAAAGCGTCGTGGCGGCAGGGCCACCCTGGGGCTGGTTTGCCACGTTGCCGCGGCCTGCTAAACGAAACAGCGGAAACGGTGCAGGAAAACGATGAAGCACGAGGCTCAGGTACAACGCCCCGCCCTGCAACACGGCGGCACCGGTACTCGGTAGCCCCGGCACAACAAATAGCAACGCCAAGTCGTATGCGGCACGCAGTACAGCGGCGAGGTTTTCTCCGGTGGGGAGCACCACTTCCCTCCCGCGCTCCATCAACTGCATGCGGGAAAGCCATTCGTAAAAAAACATGTAAGATGCAACAGGGCCTCCGCCACCGGCACCACCGCCCGTGGCCATGGCACCGTCCTCGCCGGCCACATCACCCCCGTCACTATCGCCATCCTCGTCCCCGTCCTCGTTTTCCAACGCCGGGATATCTTCCACGATGTCCTTCACGAAACTCGTTCCCGCCCCACTTCCGCAGTGCCAGCACTTCATCTCACTGTCTGCGGAAGGCACCCACGCGTCTCGCATTCCACACTCGGTGCAACACGGCGGGCGGTACGACCACCACACAAGATAGAGCATTTTGTCGTAGAGACGCCAGGCGTGCCGTGTCGAGGGGTCCTCGAAGACGTCACAAAACGCTCCACAAGCAAACGGGTGCCCAGACACGCCAGCATGCGCGTTGGAGACGGCGCTATTATCGCCACTCAGCACCCCAAGTGAGGAACCTAGCGGGGAGGAGCAGGAGGAACGCAGCACCGACTCCAACAGCCTCCCCAAGTCGAGCAACTGACTGCGCTTCAGCGGGGTGAGATGGACCGCCATCTTCCCACCCACTAGTTAACAGGGAACACTTCAAGCCAACAAAAGCACGCAGGCGCACGCATACCACCAAGAAGGGAATGAAGGAATAATAGGCAACAAACATGCGAAGTACACATACATTACAACGCACCCTGCATTGAGCAGCAACAGCGGCAGCAGCTTCCCCCCTCCTCTCACCGTGGCTGACCCACACAGCTCAAGGCAACAGCAGAAAGAAATATACGTGGCCCCAACAACTCTGCCATTACGTATCTCTCTCCTTCTTTCTTTCACCTTCGTCTGTTCTCTGTTCCAAAGGAGGACTTTGTTCACACAAACCTCGCGCATCAATGCATTCTCTTTCTCTGTGGGCATGAGTCGCATGTGAGTGCGAGAGGTGCAAGCAGGAAATTAAGGCGATGAGGAGAAAACAACAAAGCGTGGAAAGTGAAATAAAACAACACCACCCACCAACAAAAAAAGAAAATAGTAATAATCATAATGAAAAGTAACTATGCGGACCCACATGATTAATGCACACGTCTGTAACTAACAACGTACCAAGAAAGAAAGAGAAAAGAGTTGTCCAAAAAACATTTTTTTTTTATTTTGAAACAGGCGCACATTGCACGCCTGCATTCACACACACACACACACACATAAAGCTCCTTCCGCCGCACTCACAGCTTTCGAGATTACACGCAGCAACCTGCCGCGGACGTGTTTGCCTTGCCGCGTGCATTTTGTTCCGCACTAAAGCCGCACAAATCCATCTACCAACCATTCCACGCGCTGCAGATGAAAGCGGCGTGGACCACAATACGCCGTCTTGGCTTCGTCCCGATAAGACTGGCACCACCGCCGGATCTGAGCGCAATCGACTTGTTACTGCTGCGGCAAGCCGCTTCGCCTGCTGCACGGCATTCATCGACACCTCAAATTGCATGAAGGCGTGGGTGACGCTGTCGCCGTTGCGGGCAGGGGCGGTGAAGTGGCGCATGCCCAGACGGTGGGCGACGTCCTCCGCCGCTTCCGTGGACACGACGCGCAGGTGGTTGAGGCCCGTCTCGTTCACCAGAACAACGCACACGCAGTCCTCGTACGCATGCCGCCGCACGTGCGCAGACTACATGGGAAGCCGCAGGAGCGTCTCCTGCTGCGTCACATCACACACAAACACAACCCACACGGCACCGCGGAAGAAAACAGCGCTGATCGCGGCGCACTGCTTCTGTTCGGGGGCGTCCTACAGTTGGACGATGACGCGCTCACTCTCGCCCACGCAAGCCGCCGGCACCTACAACTCGCGCAAGATAAACTCCACCCCAACGGTTGACGGGGCGTGAATGTCAAGGCCGTTGTGAGTGAAACGCAAGACGACGTTGCTCGTGCCAGCCCCGCAGTCACCAACAATGGCCACGTTGTAGGCCGGAATAAAAAACATGCAGGAAGGGAACCGCATACGTTTTGGAGGCGGCCGCCGGAGGTGCAGGGTCACACTCCCCGCCGGCGTCGCGGACGCTATCGCCGTTGCAGCTGTCGTCATCGATGTTCGAGGGCCGCCTCTTCTCGAGGCCGTCGTGGGGCACAGCGCCCAACGCCATTGGGAGTATCCTGGCGGCTGAATGTATTTCCCCCCGCCCCCCGTTTTTTTGTTTTTGTTTATTTCTTCTTCCTCCTCATGTGTTTTGCCCCTGCTCGCTGCTACTGCGGTGGCAGAGTACAAGAGAAAGAGAGGGCAATAAGGAAAGAGAGAAAAACAAAGTAAAAATAAAAAGAAAGAAGAATATAAAACGTGTTGGAGAGAAGGCAGAGATGAAAATCAGCATATATATATATATACCACGCACAACGAAAAGCCGAAAGAAGTGCAGTTGGTAAGAAGTGACAAATCCCATTCTGCACCGAGAGACCCTTTCATTCATTCTCCTCTATTCCATCCCTCTCGCCTCCTCTCCTTCGCTTCCCTCGCTGCACCACCCACGTCGTGTGCGTGTGTCTGCGGCGGCTACTGCATGAGGTCCAGGAACGCACTGGCCTTCTCCACAGCCTCCGTATCCCGCTTCCTAAAGACGTCCAGGCCGTCATCCGTGGTGTACACGGGGTTCGTGTGCGTCTCAGGCGCAAAGTCGTCCCGCAGCACACCACTGTATTTGTCCAGCTCCCCCGCCACCTGCGGCGCGTACTGAATCTCGCGGATGCGCAGGATTGTGGCGGCGTGCGGCGCATCCACCCACCGTGTGTGTCGACGGCCGGGGGTGGCGAAGAGCGACACGATGTTGCGCATCCGCTTCTGCTCCTCCACCTCCGCCGTCACCCGGACGTCGGCGAGCAGCGGCCGCCCGACCGCTGTGAACCGCGGGCCGCCGACCATCAACACCTTCTTAAGTGCAATGCAGCTCCCAATCTCCGCCCGCAGCCGCTGCACCGCGATCACGTCGCCCACAGACACCTTGTACTGCAGATTGCCGCAGTACACGACGGCAAACTTCGGGCCGTCAAGGAGCGGTTGAAGTGTCTTGGCCAAAAGCGGGTTTGCGCAGTGCACGTGGCTCATCGCCTGTGTTTACTAAAATGACGTCTCCTTCCACGCCGCTCTCCCCGCTCCGGCTCTTGCGACTGCCACGACCGTCAAACACGCACGCACTCGCGACAAAACTTGTGACCTCTTCGCCCCTTCGACGGCGAGACACCCACCCACACACCACCGCTACAAGCAAACAAAAACAAAAAAAAACAGCAGCAGCCATGAATCGTCAGACACAACGCACGACAGCAAAGCAAAAGTAGGATTGGCGGGCCGCCAAGGCGGAAGAAAAGTCACCAGCGGGGGCATGAATATACAATCCCTTTCCCACACCGTTAACCAACAACACAACTAGCAGCAGCAACCACTTCACTAACTCCTCCTTTCGCTTTGTGTGTTCCCCCCCCCCTTCTCATCCCTGTCAACGCAACAAGGTGCTTTCAATGGCTGACAGCGACTGCAGGTACCAATTCAGCGGTCGCGGCCCCATGGAATCCTCCACATGCCCCGCCGAGTTCAACTGCAGCAGATCCTCAAGTGACACGGCGGAAGGCCTTTTTGCACCGGACTGCGAACCTGCGGCGACACCCCACAGTGGGTGCATGTCGCCCCCGCCAGTGTCACTCAGACGATTGGGCAAGGTATAGAAGGCGTTCACTAAAGGAGCCGCGTTGGTGGTTCCCATGTCTGCGGCCGGTAACACCCCATACTCGTGCGAGACGAGCGGCGGGGACGGCGGCGGCGCCATGCCAAGCTCTCGCTGGGCCATAAGAAGTGCGTTCAGCTGCGCCACCGCCTCCTCCAGTGTTTCACACCTGACTTTGTTTTGACGCAGAGCCTCCTCCAGCTCCGCAATGCGGCGGCGCTTTTGTTGTAGCTCATGAAACAGCCCACATGGGTCATGCGGCTCCGCCTCCCGCAACCAAGGCGCCTCACCCGACGTCCACTCGCACCGTGGTCGTGAAATATTGAAACGTAAGCTATACTCCCACGTCTCAAGGAGGAGCTCGCACCGCCGCGCCATTGCCTGTTCCCATGTGTTGCAGGACACCACGTAGGCCATGGCCAGTTGGTCCAGGCGTCGAAGCAGCTGTGCAACGCGCTTCTCTGCAGTTGACTGAGCGATGCGATGTCCATCCAGCTGCTTTGTCACCCGTTCTACCTCCTCCACTCTTTGTTGAGCAGCGTCTGCTTGCACGTGGAGAACCTCCCCTAGGTATTGTGCTTCAGCCTTCGACTGCCTCAGCTGTTCTTTGAGGGCATCGTTTTTTTCACGGAAGGCTGTGACCATGTCACCCCACTGCCATAGCAGGACTGCGCATCGAGGCACCACGGCTTCCTCCCACATATTGAGTAATGCCACGTAAGCCTCCTCCATGCAATGAAGACGACGCCACACGTCTTCTTTCTGCACCGCAAGCTCATCTCGATCCAGCCGTAGAAGGCCTTCTCGTTCCGTCGCAGCTGCAAGGGCTTCCCGCAGGTGGGCCGCTTCCTCTGCCGTGCGCGCCAATCCCTCAGCCGCACGAAGCGTGGCGGTGGTATCAGCCTGCTTTTGCAGCTCCTCCTTGCGAGCCTGCTCTCGCGCGCGTTCAAGTTCCCTCTGCAAGACTGCGGTGTGTCGCTCCGCCACGTTGCTAGCACGCTCGCGTGCAGTGGATTCTACCCGTACCATGAGACCGCGGAGCCGCCGTTTTCCACAGGCGAGAGCCTCCTCTGGGGTCGTCACGCGGATTGGCGTCGTGTCACGCTCCCCACTAATATGTTTTCCATCCTCCCCCGTTTTGTCACTATCATCGACATCGACATCATCCAACACTGCGAGCGTGTGCACACCGGCGTTCGCGAGGAGCGCATTGTTCGCTTCAGCCTCAGCTACGTCCATCATTTCCGCCCATGAGTGTGCCCAATGCTGCACTTCCTGCTGATGCGCCTTGCACGCCTTCTCTGCCATATACGTCTCCCCCGCAGCTGCGCGGAGTCGACTCAGGAGTGCCTCTCGTTCGGCACCCCACCGCTCCTCCTCCGCCTTGTGTTTGCTCTGCGCCTCCATGAGTGCGGCGTCCCGTTCCTCCAATTGCCTATTCACCGCCTCATACTGCTTCTCTAGTCGAGTGAGGGCTTCTGCGGCCTCCTGCCGCTGACGCTGCAGGTCGGCGATGGCCTCCACGGCGGAGGTCACACCGCGGTCCGGTGTGGGGAGCAGGGATACTACTGCCGTCGACCATCCGGAAACCGGCGTGTAATGATGCCAAGCTTTTTCCTCACCACCGTCCCGCTGCGGCTTCTGAGGCAAAGGCATCTGATCCGTAGGGCCAACATCCGTGTTTGGCAGCGCATAGTGAATTCCACTGAGGCCAGGCGACGGTGATGACTTTGCTGAGGTGTTCACCACCGCCAGTTGGCTGCTTTCCCCCAGATACAGCTCCTGGTGCGAGGTCTCAGGCATTCCGGCTGCAAACCTCCTTGGCGTACGCTCGAAGATCTCCGCAGAGACTGCTTCACTCGCTACGTCACTCACAGACCGGCCTAAGCGTCGCACAGGCGTCGTATTGCGCGCAGTCCGCGGCGAGGCAGAGAGGAGGAACTGACGGGAATCGTCAAGGCCGACATCACCACCATCGGCGCTCATTTGATGAAGGGTCTCGTGGGCCTCTTCGTAGAGATAGAGCAACACGTTGTGGCTAGCCCTCAGCTGCTGGTGTGCGTCGCGAAGCAATCTTTTTAGGAGTTCCACTTGCTCGCACGACGAGGAGGAGGTAGATAAGGGTACCGCCACTGCTACTGCTGCTGAAGCGTCGTTATTAACTCTGTCATCCTCAGCACTCAAGGGCATCGTCAGTTCCCGGCTTTTTATGGCCGCATTTACACTGGCAGCATCCTTTGGTGGTGTCGTCACGAGGGCATCCATATCCATCATTGCCTCGCGTTGACGTGGACCCTCTGGTGGGAAATCAGACACAGGAGCGGCATCACTCATGACAACCCCGTGCTTTAGCTGGAACCGTGTCTGACGTGTGAAATGGCCGTGCGTCTCCTCGTACCCAACGCATGTTTGCACCAACTTCCGCAAACACATGCAGCACGCGTGGAGTTGCGTACGGAGGACACTGCTGTGCCGCTTTGCCTCCTGCAGCACCCCACGTTGATGCTCCAGTTGAGCCTTAGCCTGCTCCAATCGCTGCTGAAGCTGCAGGTAGTTATCTTCCGCAACCAGTAGTGCTTCACGCGTCTCCGATGCACGGCGTTCCTGCGCATGAACCACAGACTCACGCTCTCGCGCAGCCCCCAATAGGGCAGGAAGCAATGTCTGCTCCAAGTACTCCGACAGCACAACAGCCTTTGCGTTGGGCGCCGCGGCTGCAATAATGGGGCTCTCCACCATGCGACACGGGAGACTGTGTCGATGACCGCACCCACCCCCTGTTGCTGCCGCTACAGCCGCATGGTTTGTGTCGGTGCCGTCCTGCACCCCATAGTGGGAAATGAGCGGTGCCGTGAGAAAGTGGTGGATCCACTGCGTGGCTTCCGTAATGACATCAACAAGGGAGACAGCCCCTGACCCATCCTCGCTACAAGCTGAACCCAGCATGGAGACTATCCTCACAGGCGACTGCTGCAGCGCCTGCGTGGCGGCATGGGCTGCGAACGCACACAGGCGTTCCTTTAGGGATTCTGACGCCAACTTACACGCCCGATTCAACGCGTCGCGGGCAATGTGGTAGCGGCAACCGCAGTACGCGTCCTGAAGTGCGGCATGTCGTGGAGTGAGCCGCCCATCAAACACGCAAGGCACAACATCCGTATCAAAGGCCAACAACGCCACTTGATGGGCCATGTGCAGCACGTCTTCCAGAGCTAAGTCTCGCGGAAAAACGGTCACTGTGCCGATGGCATCCCCGCGAAGTGACAAGGGTGGAAGTGGCTCCATGGCGTACATGGCCAGTAGCACACCTTCTGCGGTGGCCACAAACATATCCACAGCCGCAGTGATGGCATTGCCCATCCTTTTTTGCAAGGAAAAAACTGCGGCCACGCCCTGCGCCCCCTTAGTGAGAAGCCATGTGTGCGTTAACAGCATGGACCACTGAAGCGGATCCCGACAACACGTTACCGCCCGCAACTCCTGCGTCAGCATCAGCTGCGCCAACACAGCGTGAATGTCACTAACGCAATGCGCCTTTCCAGAGCACAGGTTCATACTCATTGCTGGGGCCTCTCCTCCCACAAGACTATAAAAAAAGGAGGGAGGCATCACTGGCCGAGCGCCACATCCAACACCAAAGTGCCTAAAGCCTGGGGCTGCAACAGCCGCACAGTACACACCATTCATTGAGGACGCGACACGGGCAATGATGGAGGCGGATGCAGCAGCGTACACAAAATCAACGACTGACAAGAGCGTTTGCCACACGGCAGATATCTGCAACTCCTCCGAATCCAGCCTGTCCATTTCCACCTCTATTAACATCACGCTAAACGAGCTTTCGCCCGGTTCTTCCGTGTGTTCCTCGGTTCCCAAATCACCCCTCACTAAGCCATCGCCAACTTCGCCGGAAAGAGCCGTTAGACCCGTTGTGACAAACGGGCGCACGGAGAGAGCATGCCGCGTTGACCCGCCAGACGGTTCACGGCAGACAAGACCCACCAGAAAGGGCTCCGTGCCGCCATGACCAAAATCCTGGACTGAACGCCCCTCTGCCGACCCCGTCATGACATCAAACATACGCCTCGTATCCAACCTCTCACTCTCTTCGCTTGCGTTTCTACGCTTTTGAATCTCTCTCAATCCAGTCGACTTCGCGACAGGCGTTTTGGGTGTGTATGCACGTTCCTCACGGCGCTGCTGCAATAATCGACACAGTCCATGCACCCTGCTATGCAGTCGTCGTGTATCCAGCGTGCTCTCCTCCGCTACACGACCCAGTTCATTGGTGTCCCGGCCTCCGTTGCCGCTACACGCCCTCCAGAAAGACCCACGCACCACACTCTCCACAGCGGCATCATCCAGCGAGAAGGACTCCTCCCTGCCCAAGCGACCAGGGAAGCTGCACGCATCCTCACAACCACCGGCAACCGTAGTGGCGGAAGGGGGATACAAAGTCGTTGCGGTACCCAAATTGGAGGACGAGACCCCCTCTATCCATGGGTGGAGAGCAGCTAGGGAGCGCAATTTTTCCTCTTCATTCCATGGAGAGAGACAGTGCACCGACGCTTGCTCCTTAGTCCTTGCTCTGCCGCCCGCCCGAGAACTTACTCGCACGACGGAGGAAAGAAGAGATTCCAAAAAAATCAACGACGGCAGTGCTCCGTGTGCGCCGTCTACCGAGGCTTCCAGGCAAAGATCACCGTTTTGGAAGATAGAGAACGGGCTCGTCATCGATGCCCCCCCCCCCTCCCTTCTTTTTTTTTTGTCTTGTTGTTGTTTCTCGTTACCCCGTCGCTATATTACGTTCACACGTCCTCCCTCCTCCTCAATGTCGTTAAGCGATCTATGTTTATTTGTCTGCAGTATATGTCTATGTGCGTACGCACGCCAAAAACAAAACAAAACACGGAACACTATGTACGCTGTTTATTCAAGAGCTCGCCTTATTATCACGTGTCAATATGACAGATAGAGCGGAGGTAGAAAGAGCAGACAACACACGGAGAGATGAATAAAAAGAATAGTGACCACTGCAACACCAATCTCCACAATACAAGACGATATATGGAGTCTTCCTCCCTCCCCCAGCTGACTATTCTCATTTCATAGAGCTTAATTATTAATAAAGCGCACCAAAATTAAAAGGAACTTGGTACTTGCTTCCTCTTTCATACGGGACGTTAGACGATTGTGCTTTGTACGAGTCTCCTTCTCTTCCCTCCCACGACACTCATACTATTAGATATACAACTTCAGCATTCTATCAAACCCATCCCTAGAAATTGTTTTTTTTACAGCGGAGTTCAAGGCAGCCTCGGATCAAAACTACGAAAAAAAGATAGACAGCCTGAACGCTGACCACATACCAACGATTTTAGCTTGGCGGAGGAGCACTGCTTCTGTTTGGTGGCCTGTATACATTACCTGATGGCCTGTCCGTGGGGGGCTTATATGCGCCGGCTGAAGGCCTGTCCGTGGGTGGTTTGTATGCGCCAGCGGATGGCCTGTCCGTGGGAGGCTTATATGCGCCAGCCGAAGGCCTGTCCGTGGGGGGCTTATATGCGCCAGCTGAAGGCCTGTCCGTGGGTGGCTTGTATGCGCCAACTGAAGGTTTCTCCGTGGGCGACGTCGGTGCCCCTTCCTCAGTTTTATTACCAGATGGCGCAGCCGAAGCAGCAGACGGCGTATTCATGGGTGGTTTGTATGCGCCAGCTGAAGGTTTCTCCGTGGGCGATGTCGGTGCCCCTTCCTCAGTTTTATTACCAGATGGCGCAGCCGAAGCAGCAGACGG